>NC_043992.1:30180229-30340229 GCF_902150065.1 Myripristis murdjan | reverse complement strand
CCAAGACTGAGATGATGTTTGATATCACTTCCACATCTGCACATCCAGTGGTTCAGTTCCTTTGGGTAGCATTTCATGTTAGCTTAAAATAAAGACTTGCAGTCTATGGGACTCATTAGCCTAGCGCTGTAAAAGTGAAAAAAAAAAAAAAAAGAGCCATACAACAACTTCAAATCTGTCTATAGCATAGTGTTGTAGCTACAAACATTACTGAGCAAAATATTGATTTTCTAGTAATTTAATGTGTTAATTCAGCCACTACTGTTAGAAAATCAAGAGTGAACCAATGTACCAGTGCACCAATGTAGAGCCAATTCATGCATGTGCAACTTCTGCCATACTGCCTCGTGTCCAGGCTCACGCTATATGTCTGTTTTTCAGGGCATGGAGAACACATACTCCTTCAAGAACTGCACACTGCACAAAGCATTTGCATTATTAAGTTAAAATCATTGTACAAATGGTACTAATATTTAACAGTACAGGTTCTGCTCTTTAAGACGCTCTCCATATGAATGCAAGCAGAATGCTACACATTCAGCAGGGACACAATCAACCCCCTCAGAGGTATACAGAACAGAACGTGGCAGACACATATCACTAAGTTATGGACAATACACAATTTCAAGAGACAAAACCAACAGAAACATGCCACTCCACGTGTATTTGATGAATATGGGACCAGAACAGAAAGGGCTTGGGGTGGTGGAAGGAGTACACAACGCAACAAAGCCAATATCAGCATGGGGCAGGTAGGAACAACAGGGATGAATGAAGAGCTGAAAGCTTAAATGGGCCGACTTGTTTGAATTATTGCATGCCACTAGAGTTTCCTTGGTTCAGCTGATGATCAGCTGATGAGGCACATGTGTCCTGCCTGAGCAAAAATGAAGTGTCATTAAGCACAAACAAACCAGCGACCCAAAGAACTTACAGCGGTTATATAGCTGCACTTTTCCCAAGCACCTAAACACTCAGACAACATTTAAACAATTGTATCTCCAAATTATTAGTTAGCCCTAGAGCCAGAATGTTCATTCAATGACAGAATCATTTAAATTTTCGCTCCACTGTGCAGAATTACACTGTAAGAGGAGACAACAGAAAAAAACGGGCGGTTGATGGGTCAAAAGGGCCCTTCTTACCCCTGTCTTGTCACAGAGGCGCAGAGTGTTGAAGGAACCCACGGCAAACACTTCCCCATCCGGAGCCCAGGACAATGAGGTGACTGGGTAATCGTGAGATGATGAGGTGTAAAGCAGATGACCATAGCTGTCCCACACCTGGGAAAACAATAGTGCTAATTTTGACAACAGATTTTGATTTAGTTTTAGTCTTTTGTCTAACATTTATCTTGGTTTTAGTCACATTTTAGTAATTAGATTTAGATTTGCTTTGGTTGCTTTGATGAAAACTACAATAGTTTTAGTCAGTGAAATCTAATATACTGTAGCTCATTCCTCATTACTACTTCTTGTATTTCCTATCTAATTGTGCTTAGTTATTATATTGTACTAAATAAAGTAAAGTTTGTCAATAATTGTCAGTGTCAGTTCTTTTTTCCCCTCCAAAAAGAGGGCTGTATTAAAAGACATATTATGTAGATACATTTAGTTAACAATGCTTAGCTAATTTGAGCTTCACTTGTATTCTGGTTAGATCTGTATTAACCAGTGGTTTGCACCTTTGTGCCCCATGCGAAACAAATGTCCGGATTCCAAACTGAGGTTAGGAGTTGTGTTTACATTTGTTTGTTCCCGGCACTTCTGTCTCGTTAAATTTTCATAATTTTCATTTTATTTTATTTTTTCAATGGAAGGAGAGAAATTATATGTTCATCACATAGGTGCAAGGCAATCAGAAAACTGTATCAATGAGGAAAACTAAAAGCTGCACCTCCAAGTCACACAAGCTTATTTGTGACAAGATTTCAATCCAACTTGGATCTTCATCGGGTCAAGTGTTTAAAACAATGGAAACCACACCCATATTTATCGATCAGATTTGTTATATCCCTCGTGTTATTTTAGTTAGTTAACATTTTGTAGAGTGATATCTTAGACACAATTTCTATACAAGAATTGTCACCTCTTGCCTGACTACCTCTTACATAATACAATAGTTATGTGAATGTACATTAATGTATATTCTGGTAAGGTATGGAGAATATATAATATAAAATGTTTATATATAAGATACATTTTTGATATTTTGAAGTAGGCCTATGTTTTTTAATATTGCTTTTTCTATGCAAGTGATTGAATTGTCAATTGTTTTTTGTATGTTTATTACCCTTTAGTCAATAAAAACTGCATTGGAGGGAGGACAGGGAGAAGCAGAAAGATACAAGATAACTTGAAACACCTCAACAGCTCCAAACTGCTCACCTTGTATTTACAGTCTTCTCCTCCTGACAGTATTAGGTCATTGACAGAATTCCAATCCACCTTCAAAATGACCCCATCATGAGACCTCCACTATGGAGTTAGAGCGAGAGAGAGAGAGAGAGAGAGAGAGAGAGAGCGAGAGAGAGAGAGAGAGATGCTTACATCAACACAACAATGCTGTATAGTCCATGCACAGCTTCTCTTCTTTGTTGTGACCACTGTCTTGATCACAGAAGTGGGAAAGAGCTATAATGAATTCCTCCAAGTATATTAAGAGACCACAACAGAGAGGGACTGTCAAGATGAGCAGAAAGGCTCCAGATGGAAGGGGAGGGTTTTATGATGCTCCTGTAATTTAAACATTACATTCATTCTGGTTATTATACATTGCTCTAAGTTTCTCCATTAAGCCGCTTCATACTAACCCGACTGAGAGTGTACTCTCTCAATTACGTGTGTTGAAACTTTCTTTCGGTTGTGAGAGGTGCGAAAAGAGTGTGTCCGAGTTCTGTCCCTATAGCGACCTCTGAAGGCCCCACCCTGGATGCTGGTTCTAATTAGTCCCAGCCATTAGACAAATACAACACTAACTCAGAGCAGAGAGCCTGTAACCAGCCTTAGCTTGTAGCTGCATTTCTATCTAGGTCCTGTTCTCTCTACAAGGCTACAGTCCTCGACTTTTTGTACCATTCTTGCTCCCTCCCTGGGCCCAAGGGAAACACATGTATGTGTGTTTGTGTGTGTGTGTGTGTGTGTGTGTGTGTGTGTGTGTGTGAGAGTGGGGAGTAGGGGGTTGCAGAGGTCACATAGGTTATAGTGGGGGCTCCTCCCCACGAAGCTGTTTCTCAGGAGGAGGTGATGGAGTTTGAGTGTGCGTATGTGCATGTGAGTGTGTGTGTGTGAGTGCATGCGCACGCAACTGTAGTAATAGCTGAAAGGGGGCAAGGGGGTGAGAAGGCGCACATTAAACCCTCCAATGTTTATTCAAGGTCCCAGGCGCTATTCAGCTCCAAGAAGAACAATAAACAAATGTATACATGAACAAGAAAAATACTCACTGCTGTGCAAGGTCTTTAGTCTTGCACCTTTTCTTCATGCGGAAGCACTCACACACCTACACATCTATTGAGCAATTTATTTTTTGCCTTTTATTTAGTCTCCATGTAGCAATGCAACTAAATAAAAGACGTTTGCACTTGGAATAAAGACCTGGCGACAGGCAATAAGTCTTGTGATGTGAGGCCAGATAATAGAGCAAATTATAAGCAACAAGATAAGACCGTGACAAGAGAACACACGGATAAGAGAAAAGAAAAAAAAATACATAGCTAGATAAAAAATGGACAAGGTAAAAAAAAGAAAAAGAAAAGAAAGAAACAATAGAGAATATATGTAGCTCAAAGCTGGGAAGGAAAAATCAACAGACAGCTCCGGGAAGCACAAGTCGACCACAAATATAAATAGGAAACGATAAGAAAAGTTACTGGTCAACTTTCCATATTTGTAAGAATCATATTTCAAAACTATGGCTGCTTTCCCTCTCAAAACAGACAACAGTCCAAGCATACACTAACGTACCTGTATAACTTTAGCACTGGGCTGCAGGGGCTTGATGACCAGCTGTCTGCCTGATGTGTAGAGTATTCTGTCTGAGTCTGGACCCCAGGCCACAGAATAAACAGGAGACCCTGTAAGACAGACACAGGCACAGATACACAAAGCCAATCTTGTGTTATTCTCAATCTAAGCTCATCTGATAGGCTTTAGCAGATAATTTAAATCAATTTATATAGTGGTTTGACTCTGGTTTGAGGAAATGTTGATCAGAGGGATATTATTTTTTTGTGCTTGTGTATTTCTCTTTCTCAAGCTCTTTCACATACACACAAACACACACACACACACACACAGCTGGTGTGAACAATAGCTCAAATACGGTACTCATTTCTCCTCGCAGAAAGTGACAGATTGCCTTAGAGAGCTCACCTCATTCTGCCTATGGAATGGCACTTAGCTTGCAGCGAACTACCAGCTGAGCAAACCTGCCTAAACTCTATGAGCGTGTGTGTGTGAGAGCTGTGTGTCCATGTGGGAGAGAAAATGTGTGTATGTGTGTGTGCTGAGCTGGGGTTATGCGTGTGGAGGGAAGGGGGCCTGACATTTAACCCCACTCCAGGTGCATGTGGTTTCTCACAAATGCCAAGAGGTCACATGATCCAAAGCTGACAAAGGCAACAAGAGGAGGTGAGACTAAGGAGATTTTAGAGACATGGTCTTCCCTCTTAACTTTTCTACCTCTCTTCTGTCTCTGTCACTCTCTCACTCAAAATGGGTCATAGTGCTCAAGAAAACAATGGCCCAAAGCCATACCTGTGACTCCTCCTCTTGTGTGTGTCTGTATGCATGAAGCTGAGGTTTTGGAAGATCAATGCAACAACACCTGGAATGATCTTAGTCCTGTGTGGAGATGATGTGTCCTAAGCAACAATCTCCAGGTGTCCTACAAATCAGTAGATCTGTTCAGTAGCCCAACACCCAGCTGCTCATTCCCCAAACAGCCAGCTAAGGGAAAATGTTCCTACGCACTGGGGCCGAATTGCTCTTTCCCCTGCCAGGTTTTCCACAGCACCAGTCATTCAGCAGGAGTGTGCCATCTATTTCCCAAGAAGCCAACTTTCACCCTCCTACCCCCTCGTTTTTCTGTCCCAGCACTGAGCAGAAACATTTAATAAGTCAAACAGCACAATGAATCAATTAATAAGTAAGCCATCTGTAATGCGAACGTTGGACAGAGAAATGTATCATTAGGAGTCTTTTTTATGGCTTTCAATAAAACTCCACTCCTATAAACCTTTGAAGCTTTATAGAACTTTTAATAAAAAAAAGGGAACTGAAACAGTGACTCTACTTTCGGCTGTATCGAGCAGCATTACATCCTAACAGGCCCAACGCACACACAGCCCGGGCAGAGAAAACATTTCCTCCTTCATTGTCATTTTAAATGACCTGGCTTCAATAAAAAGGCAGTCTCAACACAAAGGCAAATCTTTCAAATCATTAAACCAGCGCGCTGGCATAGCCACATATACACGTGGGGCGCACACTCATGCATGAAAAAACCACACACACACTTTCATAAAGACAACATAATATTAGTGCAACTGCTGAATGAAATTCAAAAGAGTAAAATAGAACAAAATGTGAGCTGGAACAACTTATTATGCCTACACTTCTGTTGTCCAAGTTTCTTTGCCATCTGGGACCTCATGTAACAGCAAAGTTACACAGCCGTCTCCAGGGTGGTTATTCTGAGCTTGGCGTCAACTGGGAGCCCAGTGAGGAGGGAAACTTGTCATGGCACCAGGAGAAGGGCTCCCTGAATACACACAAATCAGATTGTAGTCCTGCATGCCTAGTCCTCTTCATCAGGTCTAAGCCTAGTGCTCTTTTTCATTTCATCCGAAGAGATGCTCTTTATGCTGGAGGGACCAAAAATGATAAGTGCACTGTGTATGCGTATATGTGTGTGTGAGGAAGAGGTAGAGGTTGTAATTGGTGAGCTGTATGTTGCCTTGCGCTCATTAACAGTCTGCCTGTTGGATGTCAGAGATTAGCTTCACATCACTGCTGCTGGCTGGCTGCTATCATGAGTTGTGACCTGCTCAAAATTGTTCCAGTCTAAAACTCAGCTCATTCTCACACTGGTGATCAAAATATATGTGAAATCAAGTTCCATATTTAGAAGGGGATATGGATAATAACGTTTGTGACTATTCTGCAGACAGATGGAGGCGGGTTTGTGTGTTCGTGCAATTTGTATGATCATACTTACTCAACCTAACATATGGGTGTTAATTGTAAAAGTATTAATAATGTCATACTTCTATGCTTGCCCTCCTCTCAGAGGTGAGGGTCAGCTGTTACTGATTCACACGGTCTTGCTCATGGGGACTTCAGCAGGTCAGAGGTCTGCCAACATGGGAACTTGAACCCAGCTCCTCTAGATGAGGAATGGTCTCCTTACTCATCATGCCAAACAGCTGCCCAAAATTACTTATGACATTTCATCTGGAGAAAAACACAACTGTACACAAGCATGTCCTTGTCCGCATTGATAACCTCTACTGCACATCTAGCAGTCTCACTGCTCCTCTACTGTGAGGAACACCAGCACTTATCCCAGCAGCCATTATTGTGTTAATCACACTAGAGGGCAGTGGTTGAGTGTGGAACAAATGAATGAACTCTGCTTTGTATGTAGATGTGTGGTTTACTGATCATATATAATTATGGACAGCAGGTTTGTTGAGAACTTTTGCAAAGAAACAGACACATATTTTGATTAAATCAAGCCAAGGACTGACAGCTTGGTTCTTAACAGACTCTGTCCTTACCTTGTTGAGCTAGTGTTGAGCGTAGCATACCACTTTTGGACCAAATTTTGATCTGACCATCCTCTCCAGCTAAAACAGTACAAAAAATAGTCAAAATAAACAGGTAATAAAGTAGTAGACATGTGTCTAAACCACAAAACTCACAATTTACATTCAATTTTACACATAAATGACTAAATGAGAGACAGATAAGTAGAGATGTAGAAGATATACGGAGAGCGTGTGTGGGTGTGTGGGGGGTCCTGTCATCTTTACCTGTGATCAGTGCACTCCCATCATAGTTCCATCTCCCCGCCAGAACGGCTCCTTTGTGTGCCTCCACACTCTTCTCAATGCGTCCTGTCTTGGAGGCCAAGTGGAACTTCCCTGCACAGTCACAAGAGAAAACCTGATATAAGCCAAGTCCACAGTTCTGTGTTGGGGTGAAGAGGTGGGAGCGACAGCCTGTTATTCACAAACAGCAGTGTCTGTTTCACAAGGCACTAAGCGGACGTTGACTAATATACAGGTTGCAGAGAGCACACTCTCCTGAGTCTGAGAGATTCAGGTGAGACAGACAGAGAGTTTTCTATAAGATTCAATCCAAAATAGCAGTGAAGAGAATATTTTTGTTAACCTATGAAAATATAATCTAACACCATAAATCAGTGTAAATGTGTAATACCCATTAATCTCATAATGTACAATTAGCCACAAAACCATATTTTTGCCTCCTAGTTAAATCAAAAACATCTTCCTACATAAACGGTGAGGGTGAAAGTAAAAGGCCTTCTGTTGCTTGAATTAAAGCAATTTCCTATCTGCTAGACACGAAGAGCGATCAAGCATGGAGACAGTTATTGAAGACACTAGCCAACCATATACTTTGTGGCAGTGCATATTAAAAAATTCAGAATGTTCTATGTAATTTCTGGTTGCCTAAAACTGCAAATCAGCACGCTGCTGCTCTCTCATTTCTAAATTTGGACATCCCAACAAAAGTGAATGTCACCCATCCAGGACAGCAGGTAGTCAGTATAACAACCATGTCTGGCTTAAAAAAAGGACACATCATAAAGAAAACAGGTTTTACATATATATATATATATATATGTATATATATATATGTATGTGTGTGTGTGTGTGTGTGTGTATTTATAGAATACACAGCCAGACTTGCTTAATGTAAGCAAGTATGTGTACAGGCTCTCATCTATGTCACCAAATTTTTTATGTGTATTGCGACTATATATTGATTTGTTAGTTTGCTTGTTATTTGGCAGTGGTATGATTTGTTATCAAATCAATATATTAAAACTTAGTTGATATAGTTTTGTACTTGTGTTAATTTTTTTCCCCCTGTCGGTAATTTTCTTTTTGGAACATTGATAATATGACATATTCAAATACAATAAAAAATAAAATGAGAAATAGATAGACAGACTGTCACTATAAACAGTATCACCAATGATATGATTCATAAACTCCATGGCACATAAAATTCCTTAAAGAGGGCTGGCAAATTATGCATCATAACCACCATGGGACATAAACAAGTACATTTAAATAATAAAGCAGACTTACTAATTAGAGAAAGATTTTTAAATTATTATCAGATCCAGTTGTTCAACATTTAGAGAACAGAGGTGGAAAATGGGAGTATACGTTACATCAAACCCAATTTTTACTCTATTTTTCTAATGCAAAAACAAAACAAACAAACAAAAAAAACATAAATAGTCAAACAGTCAGAGTGCATATGCATTATATATGTATCAATACATGGAACCAAATACAGTTTTAATGTGCTGTCCCAGAGAGGGGGATGGCCACTAAGCAAATGAAGTTAGAGAAAGGCACAAAGTTATCACAGATTCCTCTCACCCAATAAAACTGAACCCCTGTGGTAAACTATTATCTGTTTTATCTTATAATGTTTTATCTTTTAGAAAATGCTAAAGAAACCAGATAGATGTACAACAAAAATCTCCAGTGGATATTATCAGTATGAATATCTTTTTGCAATTGCCCTGTTTTTGTCTCTCAAAAAGAAACTAAAATAATGTCTAACTATGGCAATAATAAGCATGATGCTGATATTTGTATAACTATAGCAAGGCATGAAGCAGTAGAAAGTTGCAAAAGTGAATGGTAACAGAGTTTTCACTCCTCCCTGGTCTGCCAAGGAAAATTGCTGCTTCAGTTTGTGGGTGTGTTTATGCAACCCTACACTGCCATTAGTGTTGTGACCACACGTCGCCTGCCATCACAGTACATCCACATTCTGTGTGTTTATATCTGAGATAGGACCAAGAGCCACTACAGGTCACACAGACACACTTCACACAGTCTGTGATGCTAAGTGTAATATCATGCTAATTCATTGATGACAAAACAAAATCCATTTTTGTGATTTGACATCAGTGAATAATCAATAAGGACTAGAGAAGAAACTAAATTATTCTGCACAGTAATACATGAATCCTGTTTCTGAAGTTGATGGGCACTTTAAAAAGCCAACATTACTTCTCACAATTCCCATCTAGTTTCAGATCATTTGGAACAAAGTAAAAACTATTGTAGCATGTAAATACCTTAACGGCATGATGTAATTAAACTATGAGTTCCATTAACTATCAACTGCAGCTACTGAGTTTCCTTGTTCTGCGTATGATCAAAGGAGTGTCTTCATCAGTATCAACATCTGGCTGCGATTCACAGATGATGTGATGGCCTTATGTAAGTCTGGTGTTGTGCTGATGGGTGACAATTTCTGTTCTATATCAACAAAGTATGCTTCCAGCAAATTGTATTTCTTTGCCTAAATATGCCTACATAACAATTGCTGATCCTTGTCTTGTGGCTGTAAACTGAGTGAACAAGCTGTGAAACAGAGTGAGCGATGGATGACCTCTGAACCCAAGCCCTGCATCCCACTGGCCAGTTAGAGATGTTGGAGACTTGCCATCAGTGCTGGTAAGGACAAAGACCTCAGCCTGGGTCTGTTTCTTGCCACCCACAGTTTTAGGGAACCAGTGTAGGTCAGTGGGGTAGATGTCCTCTTGCAGCTTCACAACCAGACTGGTCTCACTGGTCAGCAGGTTCCACTTCAGGATCTGGTGGTCCTCACTGCACGAGTACAACTCATCCGCTGTGGTCCAGCCCACACAACTCACAAGTTCCTTATGTGGTCTAGTGTTAAGGAATATATGGCAAGCGGTAGACTGCCACATTAAATTGCCACACAGTCTTACAATAAGTAAGGTCGTCATCTGAAATTGATAAATGAACTCAGGCTACTCTGAGTTGGCACAGTTCAAGCCTTAGCTACAAACAAAAAGAAACAGTGTCACTACTAATACTACTAGTTCTACTACGACTGCTGTTGCTGTAACTACAGCATATAGTATTGATTACAATAACAATACTATTACTCCCAATGATACAAGTAAGTAGTAATTTGTGCTATGTTCATATTACATATTTGAGCAATTACATATCTGAGCAATAAAAAGTCACAAGTAAGTGCATAGTAGTGATGTTATAAAAGGATATGTTTTGCTTCCTTTAGCAATGATGTTTTCAGTCTCATCGTGGGCGGCTGTTGCTGACGACTATCCCTGAATCAACATGAAATTAACGTTAATCATAAGTTAGTAACGACAGCTCTGGCACAAGTTCCCCTATTTCAAACTATTATGCCGTAGCTAGACGAAAGATAACGCTATATTACACTGAATACAAGAATATACGGAGTGTAGCTCGCAGGCTCAGTGGCTGTAGGCATGTTCTGGTTGTGTTATGGTAAAATAAGCGTCTGCCGTTGCTACGGTACCAAGCACACTGGCTGTTGCTAACCCAGCTGTCCGCCAGTCACACTTACTTGCACTCTGAAGGCTAGCGTTAACTTGCTTTTTCTGGACAAAACGGACATCATTCTATGATTTAAGTCGTCAATATATCGCACCCAGCGGTGCATGGGTGTTGTCTGCTCCTCCAAAGGCTGCACGAACAGTTGGATAACAGGGGAACGAACAAGTCTATCCATTAGCCATTTCTTGCTAACTTACAGGGGCTAACATTAACGTTAGCCAACAAGAGCCAGTTAATCTGAGTACCTTAGTTGTCGCGAGAGTTGTACACTAAGTCCCACTTCCTTGGCAACGGATATATTAAATTATTTACAAGTGCGTATATGAATATATATCTATATTTATATATATTTTGACGGGGCACATGAGCATAAATACAAATAACGTAAGTCGTTATTCCATCGAACAATATTTTTTCATGACATGTAAACTACCCATTTGGGCGGGTCTTAGCTGTACTATAGCTAAGCAACCGTTTGAACACGTAGAAACAACATTATGCTTTCATTACGGCAATTATGATGAATGTTATTCAGCGTTTGGATGATTAAGTAAAATCGCAACTGTAGTTTCTCTTCGCGTGTTTTTTCATCGCCAGATTCTATCTTGTATGAAGCCTGACAGAGTTGGCATCGTCCCCTTTTTTGAATTTCGTGTTTTTTTCCCTTGCCCTTTGAACGTTCCATGGTGCCTTGCGTCAGTTTGTAACGAATTTGGTTCGACAGCACAGTTTAGGCGCCATTTACAAGTGAGGGTTTTCAAGTAGGAGAACGACTCGAAATGTTACGGGGTTGAAGTTTGTGAACTTTATTCACCAAAGTTTGGATTAACGAAGACCTTTTTTAAAAATCGTGATATACCGGAGAAAACGGACTCATCACCAATCGTGTGGATATTGTGGAAGGTAAACAAGCATTTTAGAAGACACTAAGCATTGGGTTCCGTCTATTTGCTGAAATGGATAACGTTAACAGTCAAACGTTAGTTCGATACCAGTTTTTAGCGATAACGTTAACTAATAGTTAAACGAAGTTGAGTTTTATCATTAAGGCAGAAAGGGTATCCATACTAATATTACAAACATAAAACGACCACTTGTCGTTTCTTTTCTTGGCTATATTTTCATTAAAAGCTAATGTAAATGTTACTTTGTCACAAAACATTTAGCTGCATTATATAGTCTGGTGACGTGGGTGTTACATTTTAACGGTAACTGATTTAAGTTTGATTAGGTAGCAGGTGTTAGGGTAATCGCAGTTAAATTCACATATTGTAAACTGCATCATTAGGTTACCAATATTAGGTTGCACGTTTACAACGCTCATAGGCTGGCTAGCTAACGTTAGCCCCTAACGTTACGTTAGCCTTAGCCGTGCTGCCTTGTTTAACGTTAGATACCTACAGCAGCTAACGTTAACTTAGCCATTGATAGTTGATGAAGCTAACTTGTCAAAAATAGACTATTACGATAAACCCCATGAGATATTCCGTCTCGTTTTCGATGGGGATTAACAAGTAACCACCGCGAGCATAACGTAGTAAATGAGACTAATGTTAGATGTGGCTGACTAATTACTGTGAATATAACATAACACGGCTAAATCAGTGTTACCTTAATGTTACCTGGTTACGAAGCTAGCGTTTGAAAGGCTAATGTAACCCTGCATAAATCTGCTTTTGACGCAACGTCACATTCGCTACCTATAATGGCTCTCCGTGAATTGGGCTCAGAATTAGTTCGCCCCGAGTACACCCCCGCCCCCTCCAACACACAAACGCACTGGTTAGTTGAGAAGAATAAAGTTAACTGTTAGATTTAGACCTCGCTGAGGCTAACGTTATGTCCATCGACCTGGCTGCCTGGCTAGCTCTGTATATTGACTACTGAACATCTAGGCTAGGGTAAAACCCCAGTCACGGGGAAATATTATATTTGCATGTAAACTGAATTAGTTTGGCAGCTGACATTACGTTATCTTTATTTTCCGTTTTTACTAAAACATTAAATGTGATCGTCCCTGCGGCTGTGTGCAGCACCGAAACCATACCTTCTAAATGCAATAGTGAATCACATAAGTCCATTAATTTTACTGTTATCTTGGTGTGAGAAAGTAAATCTAAGGTCTTCATTTAACGTTAGGTTGTATACTTGATCGTAGCCCTCTCACGTATCAGCCTGAGAACCTTTCTTTAACTTCGTTCAGGTCATCATCACCTAGAATCGAAATCACTTTGTAACCGATTATTCTAACCAATATCTCATGATCGTAAAATTGCATTTATTGGATTGACGGCAGTGAGACATGACTAGGGCAATGATTACAGCTGGACAAAAGTAGCTTCGTGTGACCGTCAGAAGTGGAGCTGCAGGATTGACAGGCGCAAAAACCACTCATGGATATTCCTTTTTGCCAATGACCCCCTCAGACTTCAAATCATGCCATCTAAAACTGCAAAGAGCTCAACTGCTTCCACCAAGCCAAGAGGGAAAGGGTCGCAGCCCCGGGATGACTCCGAGGACGAGCTGGATGTACCCTCTAAAGAAACCAACTTCAATGGCCAAGAGGAGGCACCGCCGACAACTGGCAAGTAACAAAGGGTGTTTTGGTGTCTGTGAATCTAAATAAGTTGTGTTCACTCAATGGCGATGCGTGTCGTTGATGGAAAGGCTGTGTTGGTTGCAGCCAGCTGGCACAGCTCGGATAGTTTTTTTCTTCCTTAATTCACAGCACGTAGTTAGATTGCATAATATTTTTTTTTCTAGAGAGCCAGTCATCAATAAATGTCTCTTATGATTTCTGAAATGATTATTATGGCGTCGAGTGTGCTTATGGCCCGGACCTTCTCTACGAAAAAGGTAATTTATTTCGGATAGAGAAATGGTTTTTGCACAATATCAAAAGGCTATTTGTTGTCATTTTTTCTAACTTGGTATGAAATATTTTGTAAACGGAGCTCAGTGTGTACTTCGCATTAACTATTCTTTGTGTTCTTTGTAATATGTATGTTTTACTTAGTGTATGACAGCAAGGAAATTGTTTACAAACATCGGCCACATAGCTTGTTTATGCTTATGTGAGCACAATAGATTTCAGGCAGGTCGCTGTGTCTTGGTGTGATGGTAGCATAATCGGTTATACGTTGTACTAAATTGTCGAAAAGCCGGAATGGTAGGTTTGGTTTATGTGTAATTTGAAGATGACTGCATTTTTGAAGTCAGTGTTCGAAATTTGCCCTGTAGTTATTTATCATCGACGAAATGAATGTAGCGCATCTACTCTGTGTTAACGCTCCTCTTGGAGAGCGTTTTTATATTTGTGAGGATTTGTTCGTAAACGACGAAGAGCTTTCTTTTTTGGCTGTCTCTTGTTTTAGGAAACAAAGAAATAATGCCTGTCAACTTTCTCGGAAGGTCGTCGTTCCGCTGCTGTGTCCAACTCACTGCCCGTGTTTTGTTTGTTTGTTTTGCTCCTCCACCCCTCCCCCATACACCACTGTCCCCACCTGAAAGGATTCGCACCGAGGAATAAAAGTTATACTTTTTGTGCCACAGATCCGTCTCACGGTGAGGGTGCCGAGGCGGTTGATAATCGGAGTTTGGAGGAGATTCTCGGTAGCATCCCTCCACCCCCGCCCCCAGCAATGACCAATGAACCGGGCGCTCCTCGCTTGATGATAACACATTTAGTAAATCGGAACTTTAAGTCTTACGCAGGCGAGCAGATTCTGGGGCCTTTCCACAAGGTACGACAGAACATGGGTCATGAATGTAAGCCTTACATTAGAAATATTGTGCTAATATATGTTGTGTTTAGTTAACTGGTTTACCTTTATTTGTAGTATTTTTCATTTCTTTCTTTTGCTTGATTTTCATTTCATTTTATGCCAGTGTGAACATGTTACCCCATACACTTATAAAATAACTGACTTATTTATGATACTGCACATTCACATTTAATGGATCAAATGTTTATTTTTGAATTTATTTTTATTTTTTCCACTTAGAAAAAAAAAGTTGCACTCCTCCATTTTGATTTAGTGTGTATCTCTCAGTGGGGGTGGTGATCTCATCATGCGGTGATGTTTTCTGAAAAGTTTGACTTTCTTTAAACTTTATTTTCCTAATTTTTCTCAGTTTTCCTCATTGCTTTACAAATGCAGGTGCATGGAAATAATAGCCTTAACTACACCCATTCACCCAATAGACATTCAACATCACCATCTCACTGTTTTAGAATTTTCCTTTATGGCTTTTGGTATAATCACATTTATTTGTATGTAAAACAGCTTATTTTTATAATATTGATTTATTAATTTTTACTTCCTGTCTCACCTTCCTCCCCAGCGCTTTTCCTGCATCATTGGTCCAAATGGCAGTGGGAAATCCAATGTGATAGATTCAATGCTCTTTGTATTTGGATACAGAGCCCAAAAGATCAGATCAAAAAAGCTCTCTGTGCTGATTCACAGCTCAGATAAACACAAAGATGTGCAAAGCTGCACTGTGGAGGTGCATTTTCAAAAGATTATTGATAAGGTATATCTCCCTCTCACTCTCTTTCTTACTGTCTCTCACATACACACAAACTCTCACACTCTCTCTCGTTCTCTAAGTCTCTCTCTCTCTCTCTCTCTCTCTCTCTCTCTCGCACATACACACACACACACACACACACACACACTGACCTCATTCAAACTAATCAATATCAAACTCCCAACTAAAAGTACTGCTTGGAAGTATTTTCAAGTGATGAGATATTTTTTTGTTATATTTTAAATATTTTTTTAGATACTCACAAATTGATGTGGCTACACTTGTCAGTATTCTCACACCAGTGACTAAAACATAGACTCAAAACACTAATGAAAGTGAGAACTATCACCCACACTTGGCATACTCATTTTACTATGTTTCTATAATTTATGCCCCATTTTTTGGGGAAAAAATGAATGGGCCATTGACCTCCTAGTCCTATTTATTTGATTGTGTTGTGAAACATTAGTCATGTAGGTTTTTATATTAAGTATCAAAATTAGCCTTTTGCATTAGAACATGAAATACAAAGTAAACAGATTATAGTTTAAAACTTTTTAGTTAAACATGTTTTACATATGATGTGTGACAGGGGGTGTGAGTAAGATGATTGTCTACACATCCTTGTTGTGTACACTCAGTGTATAAGGCATGCTGTTCTATCTATAATTTCACAATGTACCAAAATCTAATTTTTTGGTGCATGCCTGTGAACTGCCTGCATTACAATTTGTTAATTCTGAGATTTACAGAATATTTTTAGGAATTTGTGTGCATGGTCTAGATTGTTAGACCAGTCCTCAAAATTAATAAATTAGGCTATAACTTGTACCTAACCCTTACTTTAGCATTGCATTTTTATTAATATAACAGTCTCATCCAAAGATGGTGGTTTTATTTTGTAAGTGTAACATTGAAAAAAATACACTCAAACAGTGATAGGCTGTGTCCATGTCAGTGTAATTGGCCTGGATTTATTGTGTACATTTTAATCAAGACCTCTTTTAATTGTTGTTCTTAATGTGAGATGTTTTTGTTTTGTTCTTTGATCTCTATCATTGGATTTGTCAATAGTGTGAGTGTAGGCATTTGATGTGTGGAGCTGCTAGTTTCCCCTGGACTGTTTTGATCTAAGCTGCTCTGTCTTCTACCCCTCCCCCCACTGAGCCAGGAAGGAGATGACTACGAAGTCATCCCCAACAGCAAGTTCTATGTTTCCAGGACTGCCAACAAAGACAACTCCTCAGCCTACCATATCAATGGCAAGAAAGCAACATTCAAAGATGTGGGGGCTCTACTCCGAAGCCATGGTATTGACCTAGACCACAACAGATTCCTGATCTTACAGGTAATTGTTAAATTTTCATATAACTTCCTTCCCCAGTTTTAATTTTGCTTTTTTTTTTTTTTTTTTTTTTTTTTTTTTTAAGTCCCTGCTGTGACCATCCCATTTTGTCTAAGCTATCCTTCTCAGCGTTCTCTGCCCATTTTGCCAGCCCTCTTTGAGTCAAATGTTTCATGGCTACCCAAAAGCCATTCCTTTCTGTGGGAATAACCTGTTGCACTGGAATTGGAAAGGAGAGGATGTTCCCTCTCCCAGCCCTTAGACTGCTATAGCAGCGCATCATGGTTTGAAACAATGTGGAAAAGGTGCGAACCATTATTTGCTGCTTTAGAATTTTAAGGAAAAATTACATTTTTACCCATACAAGGATTTGGATTTGGGTGGCTGCAGTTGAACAGCTAACTCAGATTTTGCAGTGGGTGCTTGGTGGTAGGTTTGAGCCACCAGTGGGGACAGGTTGCACATCCCTTCCCCTCCCTCTCCCATGTACCTGCCACGCTTTAGCAGCACGTAAATATTGGCGTGTGAGAATAGACCCTAACCCCAATATTAGCAGTGCTGCTTCAGTGTGGCCGGACCGAACACCCTCCATTATCATGGCTTTAATATTGGTTTACTGTTTTCGTTTGTTTTTCTCCACTGTGAATGTAATGCAGTTCTGTATAATCCTCCGTTTTCTCGCTTTGTATACATGTATATTTATATATATATATTTTTTATTTTTTTTATTTATTTTTCAACTATTGTTATTGTTACTATTCTGTTCTCTTTTGTTCTCAATTTATCATCCATCAGACTGATTTTGAGCTAGTTCATTGGTTATACTGTGACACATTTTGACTATATTGCTTGTCTAGCCATTATTACTGATTAACTTAAGGTTTATGGGGTGATGATTCATCGCATAGTAGAACTAAATGGCTGATGAAATCTTTGTGGTCCTAAAATTACTTTTTTATACTGTGTGTTAAGGTTAGGTGAACACTTAGTTTCTACCCTGCATGGTGGTTTTGTGGTTGGTCGGTTGATTACATGTGTCCTGCTTGACTTTTTGAGTGGGTCTCACTCTCCTTGGATGTTAGGAGATTTTGAGCTCCCTGTCTGTGACATGGCTGCAATGACCATGTTAAGAGTGTTCTCCAAGGTCACTTTTCCAGGCCTCTGGCTAAGGGGAAGCTGCCTATTTTGTGCACTGGTCAGAGCAGTGGATGACGTGGGATCCCCCCCCCTCCCCTTTGTACTGGCTTCTCCTTTCTCTCGTAAATAAAAGTAATATGTAGGCTGTCCTTTTTCTAGACAGAAATGGGATATGGGTGAAAATTTTTACTTTTGCCTTTGCATATGTGAATTTTATGTTTGTGACTTTTTGGTTTGTTTTTTATACTTAATATTTGACCTTTATTATCCTGTCATTCCATGCCAACCTATGTCTGAAATAAAATTGAACACCTATTTAACCAGACATAATTAACTGCAGTGAATCAAACCTAAATTGTGCAAAAGATGTGTACATCTACAAAATCCGAAAATTAAACTGACATGTTGCCTGAGATGTTGCAACAAGAAGTCGAAATATGTATGTTTTTGAATGCTTGTGTTTTTTTAATTCCTCCCTTTTGTCATTATTTTTATTTTATTTTAATGTTTCTTATATTAATTAATTAATTTATTTTTTACAGGGACACATATAGCATATAAAACAGTTAAATTATTGTGAGGTCAGTCATGGGTAATGAATGGTCGGGTGGGGTGGGGTAAGGGGCTGATAAGAGGGGGGTTCAGTTTTAACAGATGCAGTAAATCCGGGTTGAGGTGATGTGTGGCTTTTACAACATGAGTATTACAAGTTTGCTCTTAGGCATATTTATCTTATGGCTGGTACTATATTTTCTAATTTGTTTGCCTGATAGGAAAACATTTATTAATTTCTTGAAGAATGAGGTGTTATAAAGTAATTGAATTCGACATCTGTTTCTTATATAGTTATTTATCTGTCTAATCGGACAAATGTTATACTGGAGATTATTCTGTCTTCTACTGAGTGGTAAATCCACTGTATACTCAAAGAGCCCTCTAAATCTTAATTTTGTGGTGGTGTACTAGAGTGCACCAGTTTTTGCTGAGTTGTGTGTGGTAGAGCAGCTTGAATTCAAGAGCATGTGAGGGATTGAACTCAACTGACTACAACCTAAGTGAGTTTGTGCACATGGTTCTCAGTTTATTTTGTTTTATTCTAATTTTTTTATTAGTAGTATTTTTTTTTGTTTGAAATATTTTGTGTGTGTGTGTGTCTGTCTGTATGTGTATGTATACATATACAGATATATATGTTTGTATTGTGAGAAATGAGCATTTTCATTTTATTTAAGCTTCAAACATGGTTTCTGTGAACATTTGTGAACGTTTACACTAGTGTGTGTCTATCTGTGTATGTTGATTTGTCCTTCAACTAGGGTGAGGTGGAGCAGATAGCCATGATGAAGCCTAAAGGTCAGACAGAGCATGACGAGGGCATGCTGGAGTACCTGGAGGACATTATTGGCTCTTGCCGCCTAAAGGAGCCCATCAATACCCTGGCTCGCCGTGTTGAACTGCTCAATGAGCAGAGGGGTGAAAAGGTGATAGACTCTCAGCATTTTAAATAACATGTCATGTTCGGTTTGCAAACTGTTTGTATGTTCTAATTGTAGTGGTAGATTGTCACTTACTGTGTTGTTTTGTCTTTATTAGAAGGTCTGACATTGAGAGGTGTGTGTCTGTATGTATGGGTGATGTATGTATGGGATGTAAAATAATATAGCTTGACAGAGTTGTGTTGGTGGTGTGATATCTTCAAGTTAAATGACTTAGCTGGGACAACCCTCTGCCCCCCACCCCACCCCAAAAAAGATGTTCTTTTTTTCTTCTTTCTTTCTTTCTCTCTCTCGCTCTCTCTCTCTTTCTCTCTCACTTAAGCAAATGCATTGCAGTCAGCAATTTGTACTACACAAATAAGAACAGGATGCTAGAGAGTTATTTTTGGAACCAAATGTACTTGATTATAGCTTTTATCGCAAATGTTTATGTTGTGGCATAAGCATAAAGGAAAAGGTTTAGACTGACATGTAATGGCTTGTTTTGTTTTTTTTTGTTTTGTTTTGTTTTGTTAATATATTTATTTTTACATAAGTGGGTTGTAGAGGAAGCTGTTAATGGTCACTGAGAATCATATGTTTGATTTGCTGTAGATGTTATAATGTCATGCTTGTTTGGTATGCTTAACCAACATTTCACTGCATACGGTTTTATGCTCTTCTGATTGGCTTGCTAATATTTAGGAAGATTAATAGATTTTTTTTACTTTCTATTACGTAAAGCGTTTGTTGTAAACGTGACACTTTTGCATATAAGTTAGTCGTCTTAAAAATTAAATTTCCACATTTAAAATATTTTCACTGTCCCAGCTGAACAGAGTGAAACTAGTGGAAAAGGAGAAGAATGCTTTGGAGGGGGAAAAGAACAATGCTGTTGAGTTCCTTACCCTGGAGAATGACATCTTCAAACACAAGAGCCAGTTATGCCAGTATTACGTGTGAGTAAATCAGTACTCTCTTATTGTTTGGCCACCAGAAGATAAAACAACTAATCTGTTTCTATTAAGTTCCTGTTTTGCTGGAACTTAATGGAACTGCAGTTGTAAAGAAACTAAGTGAATTTTATAATATTTGTTATAACTGGTCTTGCTCAGCCATTAGTGTTGAATGAGTGTGTAGTGTTTGTAATCTATTTTCAAACATTCAAAAGGACAACATAATCCATTTCTGGAGGTGAGCCCCTTAGCCCTTTCTTTTATGTATAAATAATTTATATATAATTATTGTTGTGTCTCATTGGATGCTGTCTCTTTGTCATTAGGCATGATCTGCAGAAGCGTGTGGTGGATAAAGAGGAGGAGAAGCAGAGGATCTTGGAGGATACCGTGGAACTCACAGAGAAAAATGCAAAGATTGCAGAGGAGATGGAGAAAATGAACCAAGAGCTCAAAAATGTGGAGAAGTACGGTCTCTATATTTTATTTATGTATTTGATCTTATTTTTTCCTCCAAAGCCAATACAAGGTCTTAAACAAGTTCCTAATTTCTGTACTAATTATATGGTTATTGTATGGGCCTCTCTAGGCTTGATAGCTTTTATTTAGAGGGGGACTTCAAATTTTGGTGTGGAATAGACTAGAAAATGAATTGATAATTTTAAGGTCCAATATTTTGATGATATGTGACTTTTTTTTTTTTTTTTTTTTTTTTTTTTTTTTAAGTAAAACGTGAACCTTCTAGTCAAACCTAAAAATGATGTGTGGTGACTGGACTTTTGTGTAGGAACCCTGCTGAGATTCGCTATGACACTTGGTCAATTGCTTACTACATTTATAGAGACAGGACACAGTCTCTTGTGGTAAAAATAAAACAAAAGCCTTTGTATATATTATTTATTTATTGGCATAGTTTATCTTAAATTTCAGTCTCATGTGATTAATTTCGAGCCAGTGTAGCCAATCTATGTGGTGTTCTTCCACCAGGAAACAGAACAAGCTGACCAAGTACATTGAGGCCCAGAAAGAGAAGTTCACCCAGCTGGACCTGCAGGACGTGGAAGTGCGTGAGAAGCTCAAACACTGTAAGAGCAAGACCAAGAAACTGCAGAAGCAGCTGGAGAAGGACAAAGAGAAGGTGTGTTAGCTGTTAAACTGGTGTGTGCCACAATTACACAATGTTCAGTGAGTTAATCTGACTTTATTTCTCTGGATTAGCACTTATCATTGCAGTCTTTGACACAATGTTATATTGGACATTCTTGCTATGCTCAAAGGTGTAGGTCATAGAAAGGAAGTTTAAATTTGTAATTTAGGAGTACAATTGTGGCAATTTATGCAATTTACAAGCCTCACCTATAAACAAACAGTGTTGTACTGAGTCAAGACAAGCTAGCACCACTGGTATGACACTCCAGTTTTATTCTGTTTATTTTGTCCAGTGGCCAGAAAAGAAATATGGGCACTAGAAATAGAATTTCCTTCACTTAAAGAAACACAGGGTCTGTTGTTCTGAGGCCTAGAGAAGAAGGGATTTCTCAAAACATTACCGATTCCTAGGTAGGTAATAGGTAATTGGTGTATTGCATACTTAAAGCAAGTAATTTTTAATTCCATCAGCGTCTCATATAAACTTAGTTTTCGATCAGATTTATAAGCATCACTTGTAGATTAAGCATTTGGACTCTGAACAGTGCTGTCCTTTTTTCTTTTCATTTTTTTATACAATAAATGATCACTCAGTTTTATTTTTAACTGCAATAAAATTACATATTGATTTTGTTTTAACAAAAATCAGCACCTAAAATTTTCTTGTCTCACATTTCTTATGCTGTTTGCTCAGTCATGCTTCCCATAGTCATGAAAACACCTTGAAGTGTTTTCCAGCCCATCAAAATTTTTTTAATGTGAGACATACACACAAAAAATTTCCAACTAGTCAAGTGTGCAAAATCAGACATGACTTCTGGTCAAGTTACCCTTTCGAAAGAATAACCCAAATAACAAATTATCTGATTACATAAGCTCCACATGATAGTTAAAGTTAGCCAAAGCAAGACTTGGTATATTCAAATTAGCTGCCCAACAAAACGCATTTGAACACAGCCACTGACAAATATTGGTCTTGGAAACTGTGCTCTTTGTCATGGAATTTGATCAAGAAAAATGTGTAAGAAACCCTGTTTTGTTTTGTTTTGTTTTGTTTTGTTTTGTTTTCTCCTTTACTTTTTTATTCTATTTTTGGTTTAGATCTTATTCTTTGTCAATTTTGCGGTTATTCACATGGAACTAATGAAAGCTATCTAAAAAATGTAGACGTCACATTTCATGGCTAGAAGAGCTATCTCCCCTGGCTTGCCACTAGGGGGCTGTGAAGTAACATGCAAGTTGACTGTGTGACTAGTTGCCCATCCATAGCGCTCTCCTGTGTCCCACTTTTATTCAAGCTTGCTCTCTGACTCCAAAGAGTCTCTAACTTGTGCACTCAAACACATCCACACCCACACACAAACGTAGAAGTAAGAGTTCCCTTTTAACTGTAGGTATATCCTCTCATCTCCCCTCTCTGCACTAAAACCCTTTTGCTACTCTGGCCACACTGCTTTGGCAGTGTGTTGGTTAGAGGGGGAGCTGGGCAGAGGCAAGCAGACCTCTGGGGAGCAGTGTTCTGCTGTGTGGTAGTCAACTATGGCCTGGCTTGTGTAACACTCCCAGCAGCCACATTCACTTTTCACCCGCAGTTAACCCTACAAAACATAGGCTACACACACACACACACACACACACAAACACACCACTCCTTCTCTTGTCTCACCCATGCCAAGTGTCGGACTGTTGTGCCAGTCTTAACCAGGGCTTGCTCAGTCTTGAATGTGTGTTTATAGTTGATTACAGTTGTATGTTTTGGCCTGCTTTTAAAAGTCTAGCAGTTTGCTCGTAACTGACAAAAAGCTTATTCAGTCCCGTTTATTTTTCTGGTTTCCTTCTTCATTGTGATCTTGTCTTTATTTTCTTTAATTTCTCTTTTTTAATTCCCCAATTTAAGATGTCCAGTGTTGTTATGCTGTGATTTTGTAGCAGTGTATTAAAGAGTTATGTCCTCAGTTTGAACCTAGACAGGTGTGGTCATTGTTGCTTAGAATCCAGACTTGAACACATGTAATCTTTTTTTGTACCTCCTGTCTTGTCTCGCCTTTCAGCTGGAAGAGGTGCGCAATGTGCCAGCCAGCAGTGAAAAGGCCATCTCTGAGGCAACAGCTCGCAAGGAAGGGCTGGAGAGACAGAAGGTAAAAGAGGAAGAAAAACTTAAAGAAGTGATGGAGAGTCTGAAGGAAGAGACCAGTGGCTTACAACAGGATAAAGAGGTACACATGTTTCTGGATGTTGGAGGGTCTTGTGCATCTAAATTAATTAAATTACAATTAATTAACAACAAAAATGAATTAAAAAACATTTTTGCATAGCAAATACAATTCATCCAACCCTGCATCTCCTCATTGTGTTTCTTCCCCTGTGCTCCTCTAGACCAAGGAGAAAGAGCTGATGGAGCTGAGTAAGGCGGTGAATGACACTCGTTCACGTATGGACCTGGCTCAATCAGAGCTGGATATCTACCTGAGCCGCCACAACACCGCTCTGACCCAGCTAAACACAGCCAAGCAGACACTTCAGACAACCTCTGACACCCTGCAAGAGCGGCGTGCTGCCATCAAAGACCTGCAAGTCAAGATACCACAGTGTGAAAAGGAGCTCAAGAAGGTAAAGCTAATCATCTGTTTTATGTTCAAGATGACTTACTGAGCTGCATCTGTATATTCTCAGAGTATGGTGTCAGTCATGTCAGTTGTTCCCTGTATCACTCTTCCCATTTTCTGTCCAGGATGAGGCAGAACTGGAGCAGCTGATGAAGGTGGATACTGAGACCAGGGAAGTGGTGAGGGACATGAGGCAGAAGGTGGAAGAAGCCAAGAGCTCTCTGTCCTCCAACCATAGTCGAGGCAAGGTCCTGGATGCCCTCATGCAGCAAAAGAAGAGTGGCAAAATCCCTGGCATCCTTGGAAGACTGGTGAAAACATTGTTGTGATACTCTAATATACAGGATTCTCCACAACATTGTTTCCTTTACATTCATTTAGCTGTGATGTACACAAACACACAGCTGGAAAATTGATCCCACATGTAAATACAGTCCATTTTGGCCTTATTGGTCAACATAATCCTAAGAAAATAACAAACTGAAAGTTCAACACAGTTCATTATATATCAAGATAGTAATAAGCAAATAATTGCATTCTTTCTGCAAAATCTTGTAACAGTCCCAGGAACAATGTGGATCTTAGAACCAAAATTATTATCAGCCCTCACATTTACGTAAAATGTACAGGAAACACTGCTTAGTTATGAAAAGTGGTAGTTTTTAATGTATTTGTACACACACACACACATATGTATAATATTTTTTTAATATATTTCCAGGGGGACCTAGGAGCCATAGATGAGAAGTATGATGTGGCCATTTCTTCCAGTTGTGGTGCTTTGGACAACATTCTGGTGGATACTATTGACACGGCTCAGAAATGTGTGACCTTTCTTAAAGCACAGAACATTGGTGTTGCTACCTTTATTGGTCTTGATAAGGTAAACAATATTAGACTTAGTAATCTTGAACACTGCTGGTTCATTCAAAAGAGTGCTAACTGTTGTGCTTTAGAAAGTCCATGATATCCTATTCACAAGTAATGGTTTAGATTTTCTGTGAAATATTTTAAATCCATACTGCAGGCTTCATGCTGTAGTGCACTCTTCAGTAGTCTGTCAAGAGCATTTGAGTTCTGCTCTACTTCCGTATCTTCAGCACTCACACAAATCTTATTGGTTTGTGCCTGGGATTTCTGACTGCAAGAGTTTCTTGAAGATAGACTCATCTGTTCTAATCTTTTTAAAATTATCTTAGCAACTTATGCCGGTATTTCCTCTGATGTAATGAAAACATGTTCTTTTCCTCCTCTTCCTTCTCAATTTCTTCTCCCACTCAGATGAAGGTGTGGGAGAAGAACATGGCTCCCATTCCCACTCCAGAGAACAGCCCTCGTCTGTTTGACATGGTGCGAGTGAAAGATGAGAGTGTGCGGCCAGCTTTCTACTTTGCCCTGCGGGACACGCTGGTGGCCCAGGACATGGAGCAGGCCACACGGCTCGCTTTCCAGAAGGACAAGCGCTGGAGAGTTGTCACCCTGCAGGGACAGATCATTGAGATGGCTGGTGGGTAGACTGCTCAACTCACACACTATAGTTAGGACTGATTTGATGAAGGCATATTTTTCTGTTCTTATCTGTCATTTCTCTGGTTTGATTTAACATATATGTAATTTTTATCCCCCCCTTGTCCCTTGTGTCCCTCAAAGGCACCATGACTGGTGGAGGAAGAATAATGAAAGGCAGGATGGGCTCTTCCATTGGCACTGAGGTTTCCCAGGGGGAGGTGAATACAGAGTGTACACACACATGTTAGAAGGGAAGTATGTTACAGAGCAGGATCTTACAGTAAGCCAGATAGATATGAAAAAGATAATGGCGCATGCTAGTAATGCAGATTTGAATCTGTAATACAAAGCTTGATTATTGGGTTTATCTGACTAACTTGCTAAACCTGCTTTGTTAAATACCCCCAGGTGTCTGATAGCAGATAATAACTTTAGTAAGCCATTATTTTACAGCACATTGCAATCTTCATTGTGTTTGTGCTTTCATGTTTACTGTAGCTTGACCGTATGGAGAGCAAGCTGAATGAAAAGGTGTTGAAGCTGCAGGGCTGCCAGGAAAGAAAGCTGCAGCTGGAAGAGAACATCCAGCGCCTCCGACCACAGCTCCGGGACATGAAGAACACCCTGGAAAAGTACACCAATAGCATGACTGTACGGCTATACACACCACTTCCTTTTCATTTACTCTCTAATTCACCTTCACCCATATATGCATTTGTGCTCTGAATTATCATGTGTACCATTCACAGCCAGTGATAATATGTGATAATATTTATGCAGTGTAACTTAAGGTATATTAGCATATTTGTATGGCTGACTGTTTTTCCTCTCCTGTCCTCCCTTCACAGAGTCTAGCTGAGCAGGAGGCTCACCTTAGACCTCAGATCAAGGGGCTTGAGGCCAACGTGCTGGCTGCTGCTCCAGACAAGGCCAAACAGAAACAGATGGAGAAGAGCCTGGAGGCCTTCAAGAAAGGTAGGGTCCACTGGACTGCGTTATCACTTGATCTGTTGTAAACCACGCAGTATATAACACAAATAAAACATAATTAAACAAATTAGCTAGTAGTTATAGTAAAAGCCACCCAGTACTTGATAAAACCATTGCAGTTTGCACTGTCTTAGTAAAATACATATTTACTATTGAATGTCAAATATATAGCAACAGATGTTGAATATCCAGCACTAATATTTTGTTGGGTGTTGTAATGTAATTCTGTGTCTCAGTGCTTGCATTTTCTACTTAATCATGCAGCCCTTGTCCCCCTGCTCTCGCAGACTATCAGGCAGCATCCAATAAGGCAGGGAAGGTGGAGGCTGAGGTGACAAGGCTCCACAACCTGATTGTGGACATCAATAGCCACAAGCTGAAGGCTCAGCAGGACAAGCTAGACAAAGTCAACAAGGAACTGGATGACTGCTCCTCCGCCATCACCAAGGCCCAGGTGGCCATAAAGACTGCTGGACGGTGAGGGAATGCACACATTTTCTACTCTTACACCTGCTTGTATTCTCCTACCTTCACACACTGATACTAATTTGCATTCATTCACTATAACATCAGCAGGGGCAACTGTCCTATTAGTCTGATGTTGAGAGTGACATCAAGGTTAGAAATTTTTTAGTGAGATGTGGGATTAGTGTGAGCCTTATTGTCTGTTGAGTGCATAAGAGTATATTTTTGACAGGTGTAGGAGGCGGGGTAGAACTTGCTGTTGAGTAGGGTCTAAAAGTGACACCCCACCTCATGTGAGATGCCTGTAAAATGTATCTTTGTAAGATATATCAGAAATGTCTCCCAACACAACACTAGCCAGCAATGTTTAGAGATGATAACATTTGAATGCCTGGTTATATACAGTTTTATCTTTTTGGTTTGTCTCACACTTTGTCTCTTCTGACTACTAGATGTTCTCTGACCATGAGCGAGTCACATAAAAGCAAAACCATTGCTGCACATCAAACAGGCTTTTGATTCACTGCCTGTTTATACAAAACAACGCAATCTAAACATCTGTTCCTTTGCTGTCTGGATGGTTAACCACTTGAATGATATACCTACCACATTGTTCACTGATTTGTTTTAGCTTGTTACCCTTGTTAGGTGGATCAGATGTTAATTTTGATTTGACAGTTCAAAATATCTGTTACGGAAGGTGAGCACTTGATAACCACAATGACATACCCACTCTCACCCCACCCACCTATCTGCTAATATTGAAGCCAAGTGTCTGAACATGTGAACACATCAGATCCTGCATATTAATAACTGAAACATAACTGACTTCATTCAGCACACACTGATATCCTCGTTTTTAGCGACTTCAGTGAGAAATTTGTACTTCAGAAGTTGCACGTGTATTTGAGTCACCATGGTTTACATATTCACAGCTGGTAGTTTTACATGTCAAGTCTCAACATGAAAATATGACTACTGCCTCTTCACTTTCAAATACACAATCATATTAACTTACCACCACTCTCAATGTGTTTTTCATTCTCATCTCCTGGTTTCAGCAACCTGAAGAAGTGTGAGGAGACTGTAAGTCGTGTGCAGGGTGAGCTGGAGGAGAATGAGAAGTCCATGGCTGAGTTAACAGAACAGCTGAAGAAACTTGAAGACGAGGCTGGGGAGATCATGAAGGCCTGTCAGGAGGCTGAGGTCAGTGCTCAGTTAAACTTTTCCCAAAGTGTTTGAATTTTTTTTTTTTTTTTTTTTTTTTTTTTTTTTTGCTGTCTTGTATTCCATCTTGTAAGAAAATTGCAATTTAAGTCGACAGTTTCTTGTTGAATTTATGAAGATGTTGGCTAATGGTGGTTTTGAGCCCCAAGCAGCCCCTGGGCCCTTTGCGGGATCATTTCCAGTATGTGTTGAGGTTTAATAATCGGTCTCATGGGCCCTCATTCATTGAGTTATCGTATGATGAAATCTGATCTTGTGGATGTATGCTCATTTAACCGCAGAAGTCTGCTTATATCAATTTTACATATTCTCTGAAAAAATGTATGCTTATTTCAAAGAGCTTCATATTTGTGTTGCCCATTGAAAAATATTGGAATTACTGGCAATATAAACTGCCACAGATTTTTTTTTTTTTTTTTTTTTTTTTTTTTTTTTTTTTGCTGTTGTTAAGCTTAACATCAGACAATTTCTTCCTGACTTGAATATTAATGTGGCACAGTTAGGACAGGAAATGGGCCTCTTTGTAGAATTACGCATCTTTAATTTTAGAGACAAACCTCCTTGAGGGCCCTTTTCTCAGTTGAAACACTGCTGTGAGATAATGCAATTGCTTGCCAAATTTTGTTTTTATGACAGTCTTTAATTCCACTTTAAGACTGCCAAATAAAACACTCCTCTTGGCAACAACCTCTGCAAAGAAAAATGTCATTTCATGCTTCAAGAAATCTCTGCTTTTTGGATGTTTTGCTACATTCCTGTTTGTAGTTTGCATGTAGGTTATTAACATTTTGCTGGGCCAAACCTCACTTTACATAGGCCAAACTTGCATAATTTTGGATGTGTAATATGTAAATAATCAATTGATTCCACATGGGTCTTTTTACATGGCTGCCTCTGATTTATCAACTTCAGATATAACTGGTGCTTACCTGTCCTCATAAAATTTTATGAATCAGACCTAGTCTGTGCCTTGGATAATTTCCATAACCCTGAGTGTGAACTTCTCTCCGATAGTCTATGTGGATGTAAAGGAAACACTGAGGTAGCCAATGTGCAAATGTCTTGGAGTAGCACATCCTCCCTCTGTCCCATAGGCAGCGTTACCTGAGGTGCAGGAGCAGTACCAGGGGGTGGTGAAGGAGATAAAAGCTCTGCAGCAGCAGGAACACGCACTGCAAGAGGAGTCCCTCAGCGTACGCCTCCGCATTGAACAGATAGACACAACCATCAGTGAGCACAACAGCAAGATCAAACACTGGCAGAAAGAGGTGAGTGGGGATGGGTGTGTTTTCATTCAGAATTTGGAGAATTCATGTATGTTATCCTTAATATGTGAAGGAGTTCAGTCATCTTTATCAACTAGACATTACAAGGATTTGGAGACTGACGGTAAGGTGCACTGAGTGCAGTGATACAGTTGCTGGTGTTGAGAGTGCAGAGTCACAGGAAAAGCTCTTGATTAGCATACTGGTCAATCCTCATTTAAAGCCAATGACAAGTAAATTGTGTCTGTTGATGCTAGTACCAAAAATGACATTTCTCCACAGGATGGCTAGCTGGTTTGATTCTTGACCACACTGTAGTTTAGGTCTTGCCTCCCCCCTGCTTATTTAGAAAAGGTAATTTATGGGAATACAAACAATGTTCCTGAAAAAAATTTTGAGACAGACAGTATACATTAGGGGACAAATGTTCACGATTTCAGCTGTGGTCTAAGACCCAAGGTCTGAATGTAACCTGGGATCACCCTCCTAGCAGCCACTAGATCCAGGCATCAGCAATACTTAACCCATAATCCATATTTTTTTGTATCAAGTACTCACCATGTGCTGTCTTCAGTCCCTAACAATGAAAGTTTTACTCCCAAGCCTTCAAGGTAAGTTTATATTCAAAAAATGCTAGCTGTCTCTGATCCAGTGGGAGAAATTGGTTCCTCAAATGTATTGTTTTATAACAGCAAGACAATATCAAAAGTTTCATTTTTAAAAAGTGGTCACTTGTCATGCCACTCATGAAGCGTGTGTGCACAAACTCATACATCCAAGCTGCTCATCCAGTGACATATACGCACTTGTGCATGCATGCTTTGTAATTGCACGAGGATTTTGCCAATGTGTGGGTTACACCATGATTTTTAGCGAAAATACCTGTTTTTGGAAGTACTTGATATCGGAGACTAGCATGATGAGTGTGAGCATTTAAACATGAGAAAATCAGGCTTTGTGACATCTTTTAAATCCCTGCTTTAAAAAATTATTTAAAAAAATGTGTTTAATTCATTCTCCAGTTGTGATTTTATCATCCTTTCATTTTTTTTTTTCTTTTAGTAATTTTTATTTAAGTGTTATATAAAAAGCTACTAAAAGCTACTATAAAAAGCTAATTGGTACTCATGTCTGACTGTAGGAAAGACCTTATTTTGCCAAACATTACTCCTGTATTCCTCAGGCCAGCAAACTGTCCCTTCATGCTATTGACAACAAACCAGCCGAGGAACTTCCTGTGCTCACACCTGCTGACCTTGAAGAAATCACAGATCCCAATGTCATTACCAAAAAGATCTCTCTGCTTGAGGCCCGCTGTGCTCAGATGAAGCCTAACCTGGGGGCCATTGCTGAGTACAAGAAAAAGGTATACATATGTGTCTGTCTGTCTGTCTGTAACAGAGGTATTCATTTACTCTTTAATATGGAGGATGAATGAATGAGCATACTACACTATCATGATGATTTCAGCATGCATTTCCCTTGCTGCCTCCCTCAGGAGGAGCTGTACCTGCAGCGCGTGGCCCAGCTGGATGAGATCACTACAGAGAGGGACAACTTCAAACGTGGCTACGAGGACCTGCGCAAACAGCGCCTCAATGAGTTCATGACTGGATTCAATATGATCACCAACAAGCTGAAGGAAAACTACCAGATGCTCACCCTTGGAGGCGATGCAGAACTGGAGCTTGTGGACAGTTTGGACCCTTTCTCTGAGGGCATCATGTTCAGGTGAGAGACTAGGACATACGAACATAATCCAATGAGTGTCTTTAGACCACATTCTCGTCATTACTGTGGACTCTTGTTGGATTAATTTTTGCACCATTTTGCCGGCTTTGTTGCTATGGTTATACATTTGATTTCTGTCACTCACTTCATCTTTGACTCTTACCTAGTGTGCGTCCTCCTAAGAAGAGCTGGAAGAAGATCTTTAACCTCTCTGGAGGAGAGAAGACCCTCAGCTCCTTGGCACTGGTGTTTGCCCTGCACCACTTCAAGCCCACTCCATTGTATTTCATGGATGAGATAGATGCTGCTCTGGACTTCAAGAATGTCTCCATTGTGGCCTGTTACATTTATGTGAGTATTTATATTTGGTGGTGAGACTCAGTTCTGCTACTGCACAAAAGTGTTACAACACATTTCTTTTGGGCAAGAACATTTTGGGCAGCTGGGTGGTTTAATGACTTAAAAAAAAAAAAAAAAAAAAAAAAAAAAACTTCATCTAAACCCAGGTTTAAGAGTCTTCATCAACAATTTGATTTAGTGACTCAGGAAGAAATCAAATTTAAAAATGGCTTTAGTTGGTGAGATTTTAGAACTGTGTGACTAATCACTGACTCAGGTGACCCCAGTATCCCTCTGCATTGTGTACGATATGACTGAAGGAGATTTTCAGGGAAATCACCTGTTTCGTTTCCTGAGTCAAAACAAGTACCAAGCCTTTTACTGCAGGTATCTACTCCACCTATTATTTTTATAGCCTTGTGGATAAAGGTTCACTAATTTCCTTTAAGTTTAACACATTGACTGCACTTTTGCAGCAGCAATATGCCATATGATACTCTCTTGAGGATAAAATGACTTCAGCTAAATAATTTTTTTTCTCCTACCCCTTCTCTAACAGGAACAAACCAAGAATGCTCAGTTCATTATCATCTCCTTGAGGAACAACATGTTTGAGATTGCTGATCGTCTCATTGGCATCTACAAGACACACAACACCACCAAGAGTGTGGGAATCAATCCAAAGACCATCGTTTTCAAGGAGCATGATGCCATCACTGCTTAAACCTTCAGAAAACCTGTCCTACACTCAAGTTTGCTTTGTCTTTTTACTCTTACTTCCATACACTATGTAAATTTGTCTTTTAGATCTCCTTTCTGCCATGAAACGCTGCTATTTGTCTTTTACTGTCATAACCAATAAATATTTTCTTAAACTATTGAAATTGATTCTTAATAAAGCTATTATCATAACCACTCATTTGTAAATCATTTAGCCAAGTGGTATTCAGGGGTGTCAGTTAGCCTCAACATTGTCAAATTTAATCTGTTAGTTTAAGTCCATATTACAGGCCTCAATGCTCAATTCCAATTTGTTTTTCACAATGTCCTCTGTAGACTCTATAACCTAACTTAAACATTAGGGTTAGGAATTTGGTTTGGCAATTATTGTTGACAGTAGGTAAAACGATTTCATAACACAATTATGTGCCTAACTTTCTAATCATTATCCTGAGAAGCTTTGTGTAAGGGAGCTCATTGCACTACTACCTCATAACTACTTACTTGTCTTGGACCTCTTCTCACACTGCTCTCCAAAAGCAGATTTGCACATTGTCCCCACAGTAACTGCTAGAAAATACATAACATTATACTTTATTAGAAAATTTTAGAAATACAAAACCATGAAAAACAATTTCACTGCTACAACATGTTTGGGTAAAAATGCATTTCCAGTAATAGTTACTGTCTGCAACTGCTCCTGGTATCTTCACCGCACCTGCTGCTTGAGTTTATATCTGTACAAGCAACAGCTTATTAGACCATACTTTGCACCCCACAAAAGATGTTCTCTTCAGCATTTAGCAGAGCACATCGAGTAGGGAGGACGTTCTACATACAGCACCCATTATGTGTGTGTGTGTGTGTGTGTGTGTATATGTATATGTATATGTATATATATATATATATATATACTGTATATATTAACATTTTGGCAAGGATCTGCCTGCCAACGTGTCCTTGCACAAGACTTGACTTGTGAAAGTATTACATTTGTTGGATACAAAAGTGCCATGTTGAGGTGGGCTTTTCTAGAGGCTGTATGGTCCATCCCAAGTTTGGTATCACCTAAGTAACCATTTCAGAAAATATGTGAATCATCTTAAGCAAGACACTGGCCCTGGTGGAATTACTAGTCATCTATGGTAAAGCTATGAAGTGGAGGTGAGGTAAGACTTGGCATGATGTTTAAAGGCACAATGACAGTTTTTCCTCACTGTTATGTACTGGTGCAACATGATCTCTTGTGGCTTTTGGACAGGTACACCATGTGTCTGGTTCCTGTTGCATGTTTCATAAGCAAGTACACCAGGTTCTATATTTCACCTACTGTCTCAAACCATCTGTAAATCCATAAAATAACCCTCATGTAAGGAGATATACATGTGGCTGCTCTGATGTCCGGTGCTTCTTCACACAACAGGAGAGCAACACTGAAATGCTCTACTATGTGATGTGAGAGATGTGGTTCAAAATTATCTTTGTAATGCAGGGCTTCAAATTCAAACCTTTGTACAAACACTCATAGTACAATAGAGTAGAATATCAGTGTATATCTACTGAATGTTTTAAACAGCTACAGTCTTCATTTTACTCTCGATCGTCTGTGCAAGACTAAAATGGGATATTCCACGTTTGGATGGTCCTGCATTTTTATGCACCATCAATCTGTGATATTTTATGCATTCCAGGAGTTATTTTGTGTTGATGTGTTGTAATTAAAATTTCCACTTTATCTCAGACTGCATCATTAGTCTTGTAGCTGTGCTGGAAATATCTCCAATCGCCAATACAGACAAAGCCAATGCCGCATTATCAACACAAATATGAAAAATAAATAAAACAACATAAACTCCAGGAATGCATGGTAAATCACCAATATATTATTTTTTTTTTTTTTCTTATAACAATATTAATGTTTCAGGGTAGTTTTTCCACTTCACAAATACTGATAGGAATGGGGGAATGAGGCTTTCTCAACCTGTAAATGGTTGAGCATCTCAGGTTGGACCCAGTTTGGTCTGTCTTTCAAAGAGAGCTAAATTGTTAGAAGAAGGCAGTCACAAACTGGAAAGCATTTTCTCCCAGGGTGAAAAGCGAAGAGCTCCATCTCTCCACAGCCTCCCCCATCACCATGTACAGTGACCCTGCCATCTCGCACACAGACGTGGCCAGTTCACTGCTCAGGCCATGGACCAACTGGCTCAACTGGGAGAGCAGAGAGAAGCCCAGGGACGCTGTCCCAACAGGATTGACCCACAGCTCGGCCCCCAGCAGCAGCAGCCCCAGCAGCAGTATGGCGGCAGAGGGCTGCAGCCTGCTCCACAGGTCCTGCATCCCCTCAGACTGATTGCTTCCAGTCCTGTCCTCCAGACTCGCCTCCTGAGCTCCACACTTGGCACAGCAGGACACCTTGGGTATGGGCGCTTCCTCCAGGCTCCCAATGGTTATGGCCGGCCAGTTCTGCTGAAGGTACTCTGCTGCCCGTGAGTTGATGGAGAGGGCTACGCCTGAGGGCAGAGGGGCTTTCAGAAACTCCTCCACCTCATTTCTGAACAAATGCATGTTCTCCAGGAAGTCCAGTGGCGAGTCCTCCTCTATAGATGAGGCTAAGGATACAAGGTTCAAATGTTCTTCCTGGAGGCAACAAAATAGTTATTACTTAAAGATGCAATCTGTCACTTTATGGCAGTAAACATCCCTGTTTGAAACAGCAACATAAAACCAATCACTATTGGTTGAACCCTGCAACACACCTGTAAGTCCTTCACCCTCTGAATGAGAGGGTCATAGGTCTGGGAGATGTCTACACTGGCATTGTCCAGGGCCCCCAGGGAAGCTTCTTTCTTTTGGACCAGTATCTGCTCCAGCCTCTGGAAAAACTGCTCGACGGCTAGCCGATCCTTTCTTACCAAGGTCTCGCAGCGGGACTTCTCCTGCTGCAGCTGCTCCCCCAGCTCACACATCTGACAAGGAGAACATGGCAAAGAAAACCAGCAAATTGAGGTTTTCACAGATCACTGACAATGACAGAAAAAAAAATTAATCATATTTATTTTTTGGATCTTCCTGTGTGTCTGACCAGGTACTGTGCTCTGGATTTTCTTTTCTGTTGTTGTTTGATGGCCTTGTATTCTTTCATTTGCTATAGTCCATCATGGTTGTGAGATGGGTTGTCTTTTTTCCCCTCCTTTTTTTCCTTCTCTCTCCTTTTCCCCCTTTCTGCTGCCCCACCTACAGCAAGTGATGTGATCATGTGATTGTTACCCAGTGATTGGTGGAATTTGTTTTTATTAATCACACCTGTGTCTGTATGCACTGAGTACCTCTGGAGTGCTTTTAATCTTGCCATGCATCAGCCACTTGAATAAAGTTTTTTTTTTTTTTTACCTTTTTCACTTAAGAGCGTGCTTTCAATTCTTCTCTTTTTGGACTTCAGCCGTGGACCCCGTTTTCCAAAGAGTACCTCTGCCTTCACACTTGTAAACTAAAGCATTGTTCCTTTCTTGGGGACCAAATGAGAACGTTTCAATGGATTTGTCCTGACTCAAAATAAGCCATAGAGACAAGAGTCCTAACCTGGGCCCATCGCTGGTCAGAGAGTCTTTCCAGCAGGAGTGCCAGGGTCTCCTTTTCCCTGCTGACAGCAGCCTGCAAGTCATCTATGTGGTGGCCCTGGTGCTGCCCTACAGTCAGGCACAGCCCACAGATCATCTGGCGATCTTGGACACAGTACATGTTCAGTGGCTCTGTGAGGTGCTCCAGACAGGAGGGCGGTCGTGGATGGCTGTGCTTTTGGTACTGAGACAGCAGACAGACATGCAAACAAGCAGATAAGCCCAAACCAAAGCAGAAAAATATTACTGGAAAATGATATGATTTCAGACTGATCCAACAATTCAACAAGGTAATCACAGGATACATGTTTCAGCGACTTAAATGGATGAGAAGTAGTTCTTTCCTACTTTCTCTATGATGGCCTGCAGAGATACATTGACAGGCAGAGAGCCAGATGGAGGCAGCTCCACCACGCTGCGACAGTGGGGGCACTTCAGTCGGAGCGGGCGCCAGACAGAGTAATCGCCAGAGGCATGAAGTACGTTATCCAGGCAGGTCTTACAGAAGGTGTGTGAGCAGGGCAGAACTCGCGGGTCAGAGAACAGAGAGTAGCACACCGAGCACGTCAGGTCCTCCTCTAGCTTGTCCATGGTAGAGAGGGGAAGCCAGGCTCAGGCACAGGACAGATGGCTTAGGGAAACAGATCTGGTAGGACAGTTTCAGGTTGCACCTGCTCTGACTGCTGGGAAGCCACCTTGTTCCAACTGTAAATGTAAATTTTAATTAGGAAAAACACTTCTGAAGAATACTGAAAAATACCGGAGTCAAAATTATTCCCTACTCATGGGTGAAGTACCTGCGTGGCAATGTGCAAAAACTATTTTTCAGCTACCAACAGGAAATGAAAGGAAGACCTAACACCAAGTGTCTTAGTAAGATGATGGGCCACCAACAAGGCACCACCACAGCCTCAGTGCTCTTGGGCATAGATTCTTCAAGGGATGGAGGGATGGAGCTCCATTCTTCCAAAAGAATAACAGATCCAGTGGACACCCTCACTGTAGGGGTCCAGCAGTCAGTCCTGTAGTGTCCTCCTGCTGGACGCCACTCATGTACTCACCCACTAGTCCAGAATATGGTGAAGGATGATTCATCTGACCACATCACTTTTTCCACATCTCTGTAGAGCAGTGTCTATGATTTCTGCACCACTGACTTCTCTAATGTGCATTTGGCTTTATGCACTGCAACCCCACTATAACGTCCCTCCCTATGTACAGCATCTTTAAGGAGGACGCTCATCTCTCCAGTAGAGTTCAGACACTTGGAGAATCTATGCCAAGGAGCATCAAAGCTGCTCGTGGTGACCCGACATCTTACTAGGACACTTTATCTTGTTATTTTCCCTTTCAGTGTATCACCTATCTGTATATTATTGTGTATTTCTGCTGTGCTCTGAGTGTTACAGCCCTCTGCTCATGTTACAGACAGCTCCACAGCAACAATAGGGGGCCTTCTGCCAGCCTCCACCCATCTCCACACACACACACACACACACACACACACACACACACACACACACACACACACACACACACTTGGTGTTAAGGACAGAGTGTTGAGCTGTGTAACCGTCCCAAAACCTGGTCTGTTTGTGGCTCCTGCCTGAAACCACTTTGGCGCCCAGATTCAAACCATTTACTGGATCACCACATGAGGGCTAATCTAATACATCCAATAAAGCATGTTGGATATTTTTACCGAAATGATGCAGAGGGCAGAAAAAAAGTTTTGTTAACTATAATCCAAGACGGTCGATGCTCATCTTAACGCAAACAAAAGCAGAATTTTCAGATAAATATTGCTCTTCGATGTGAATTATCAGAGTAAGATTTGTCAGCCTAACAAGTTGGAAAAACTATTCTAAGAGTGTAACTGAGTAAACGTGGCGTTTTCTCTCTACTATACCTCTTTATTCTAATAACAGCAGAATGACAGTAGCAGGTGGGACCGAGCTCTATGGACAATTAACACAAGAACACACGGACACCTAATTTGTGGCTTTGCCAGTAAATAAGTTGGTGCAGTAATTCAAACACACAATTAAGAAAGTTGGCAACTAGATAGTTAGTTCATCTCCATTTCCCAACAGCATGGCACGGTTACAGCCACCGGCAGGCCAAATGTTGGTACAGTGTCGCCGCTACTTCCCAAGCCGCTTTATTGCCATCAGCTGCGGGCTACTTCAGCCAGTCCAGCCGGTCAGACCCCACCTGCAACACTACCGCACTTCAGAGACACCCAGCCAGCTGCTAGAGGACAACAAAAAAGTTTGACTCCCTGACTTTCACACGAAACATCTTTAAAAACTACGAAATGCATTTGTCTAGCACACACGGTGAGAAAAAGGCGTTTATCTTGGAGTTTTGAGTTGAAAACTCACCGTCCGCTCGGAGTTCGCAACGCCTGTCCAAACAGATCCTTCATTTCCTGCTCCTCATGCTGCCTTCACGTACCTCTAGTGAGCTCCTGCATCTGAGTTGTTGAGAACTCAGCTGCTGAAACGGGCGATAGAAGACAGGCAAATCTGGCGATGTATTATTTCAGCAATCAACCGGTGTAAAGCTATGTGGCGCGGAGGCGAAAATGTATAGCAAGCACGTATTGCTTTTTTAATTAACGATGTTTCGTCCGTGTGCTCCGTCTTTCCCTCGAGGCACCGACTGTGTTGTCGTTTGAAACTGCGCCGGGAGACAGGGCGGAGGGGCGGGCACCCAGCATAGACAAGTTCAGTTTAGTTTACCTTTATGCGACTACAAAGAGACTACTGGGACTGTCACCATACACTCCTCTGCGATAATAACGGCCTCGGATATTTGTTCTTCGACAAGTTGTACCGCCTTAAAGCGACAGAAATATGACCCAGACTCGGTGGAGACTATTGCGAAACAAGGCGGCACCCAACTGCACTGTCGCCGCCTGTGAGCCCTGCAAAATTGCTAGCGATGTGCAACTTTTACACTAATTAAATGTCATTTCTCCCATATTGTTAGGTGATTTATTTCCCGGGCACTTCACTCTATGTATCCGATAGTCTGTGAAGGCATCATCTTTATTGCGCGTTGTACGCTTGCGGATGAGTCGCTTGTTTGGCCAATCAGGGTCCGTGTTCGCTCGATTTGAATGAAAGTTCAAGTGAAGTCTAATGGTGGTGGAGACAGGACTGAATTTTGAGTCAAACATAACACCTCCCCCTTTGTACACTAAATTTGACTGTTAGGGCAAGAAAACACAGGAGAAAAGTGGAGTCAGGTCACATCAGCACAGAAGGAGTCATCACAGCGGACACACACTGTGGGTACAGGTAGTGCCGCACACCAGCAGGATGTCTGCCTGTTCCCTGCAAAGGGGAATCATGGCCTTCAATCAAATACACATCAGACCACACACACGCACACACACACACACACACAGTCCTTTGGATTTGGGTTTCACTATTTATTTTCTTGAAGACAACCTATCTTGTAGCCTATCTCCCAACAGGTTGAGCAATCCACCTTTTTTTTTCTCTTTCAATTCATAATTTTTAGATTTTAAGCCACATCTTTGCTAACAAGGAATGCTGCAAAAAAATACCCCTATGTTCAACAGAAGGTTATGACCACAAAGTGTAATCCATTACTACAGTGTTTCAAAGTTAACACAAATAAAATGGAAGAGGGTAAACTTGGACACCTAAATGGTATAAAGGGAATGGGAATAAGGGGCTAAGGACTTGCAAGGTACTAAAGGTACAGCAAACTTGTTCATGGGTTTTTTTTTTGTTTGTTTTTTTTTAGGAGAAACCAGGAAGGACGACTCCAGTTTGACATATGGGGACCCTTTAATCTTGAGACAAGAAGGTTAAACCCCCCTCTTAGTCTAGCTGAGATACATGAGCAGATTTATTACTGCTGCTCCTGGAAAAAAAAAAAAAAAAAAAAAAAAAAACACATTATTTTCTCAAGTATTCCTAAAAAGCGTCAATGGATTACTCTAGAAATAAAACAAAGATTGTGGTTGAATGATGCATATTATAGAGGCTGCTGGCAGGTCAGACTTACGAAACCAACCAACACACCATGAGAAAGACTTCAGGCCTCACTTGCAGAACATGTGCAAAACGTCAGATTTTTCTGCAACTCGGAAACTAGTAGGGAGGTAAGGGAAGGGGAAACATGTAACATTTAAACAGCACAGTTTTACTTAAAAATGAAAATTACACTTTATCCATAGCCTAAGGAAACTAAAATACCCTAAAAAATAACTGTGCTATAGTTTAGTACATGCAAAGGTTATGATTCACAAACCTACGTGAAATGGCCATTGCTCTTATTTCCCCTTGTGATGAATCAAAGCTATGGCAACAATACTGCAAAGCAGTGATTTTGCTGTAATTGAAGGGAAAATAATGAAATCTCTCTAGGGGAACATTTAAGTCATTTGGTTGATAGTAATGATGGTGTCAGGATTTCACAGCATCAAGCCCATGTCTGGTGTGTAGGTTAGGGTTCTGGTGTGAGGGTGGAATATGATCGTTGTCAATCACCTTTACACAAGCGATGAAACTAAAAGCTGAAAATAAAAAATATAGTAAAAGGAACACACTGGAGGCAAAAAGAAAAGCCCAAAAGCCACCAAATGCATCTTATTACAATGCACTGCTGCTCCACACCTGCCAATAGCACTGTCCAGTGTCAATTAATACTAACTTAACAATAAATCAAAACAAAAAAATAATCCTTGTGATGACGATGACTTTTTTTTTTCTCATATCCAAAGTTCCTCCTTTCAGGGATTTGAGGTTCTGCCTCTTTCAAAAAGGCAGAATTTCTTTCCTGCCAATGCGTTTCTCGATTTTTCCTCTTCAGTTGTTGTATTTCTTTTTTGTTTTTTTCCTCTCTGCATGCGTTCTCACCCAGTCTTGCACACTCCCAGACACGCACGCTGCCAAGCATACACCACTCATCCGTACATTCTCTCGCACATGCGACACGCGCAGCCGGACTCCTGGCCCCGCCCACCAGGGGGAGAGGGAGGCTCCCCGCTGGGGCCTCTTGTTGGAGGAGATGAACCTGGCTCCTCAGCACTGAGTCCAGACATTCATACACAATGGGTCCATTCACACACATGTCTGATAGCGTGGCCGATTGGGGGAGGGGCACATTGAGGGTGGCGCCCTCTCTGTTCGGAGGACCGCAGAATTGTGATATGGTTCATCTCAGTTCATAATTACCGTTATTGTTGATTACTGCTGTATTTTGTTGTGTTGTGATACTTCAAGATCTCTTGATTTTGACGGATGTCCTTGGTTCTCCCCGGGCAGACATCGAGCTTTTTTGTTGTCATTTGAAGTAGTTTTCAGTTTTTAGTAGACGACAGCTCCAATAACACAGAAGTTATGTCGGCATGTCTCTCAACGCATTCGATGTAGATGTTTTGCTTTTTTGCAACATGTAGCCACTCACTCTCACTCGCACCCACTCGCCATCTCAAACTTCATTTGGGCTGGTTCCCCTGGAATGCCAAATGAAATCCACACATTTTTCTCTCAGATAAGATGCAGCCATGGATCCCACGAGCCAAGCACAATGGATCTAATTTCTCTCACACTCTCGCGCTCTCTCTCGCTCTTTCTCTCCTAATTTTTTATGTTGAACAGAGTGCTGCATCGTGAACAAAACTCCAGAATACCCCAGATGCGTTCTAGAACTGGAATCCCTCGGCTGGCACGTTGGCAGAGTTAAAGCCGTAAGTTCCACCCTGGATGGCCTCTGGGACCAGGCTGGTGTCTTCATCAATCTGCATGGGAAGACGAGGCGACACAGCGTTAGCACTGGGCATGGAACAGCAGACATTATGGCTCATATAAGCCCCGGGCATACCACTAATCCACACCAAAGTTTGTCAGACAATAAAGAATATTGATGACTCTTGACTTTTGTGTGCTGGCCTTTTACAATACCACCTAATGTAAAGCCAACAGTGGACATTAACTGCGGTGACTTATAGATTAAGTACACAGTGAATATAGGGTACTGGGAGTGGACAATTTCTCCACTATGTTAATGTAGCAGCAATAAAAGCAAACTGATAAAGCAAAAATAGATATTTGATGGAGAAAAATCCAAACTAAGTCTGACATTTTTTTGTAATGATTCCAATGTACTGGTAACTTTTTAAGTGCCGTATCATGTTGTATTTGATATCAGGCAAGTCCTATTAAACTCTTGAAAAATCAATCACTATATGAGTGAACCAGAAACTACACCACTGAACTTACATCATCAGATGAGAAGAACTGATCAATTATTTCATATGCCAGTTTGTAGATGTCTTCATTTTCATGATTCTGCAGCTGCTCAATCTTCTCCAAACCTGACAAAGAAAAACATTTTGTTATGTATACCACCCACAACACCGTGAATACCAAATGGTGACTGCAGATATAAACAAAACATAAAACGTGACAGCTGAAGTGTAACTCACCCCCACACTCCTCAATGAGGTTAGCGATGGTTTCTGCCTCATCGTCAGCCATCTTCAGGATGTTGCTGAGGCCGTCCAGAACTACCTGCACGACCTGAGCATCCTTCACTGTCAGCAGGTTGCAGAACGGAGGAATCACCTGCTTCTCAATCAGGTGTGCCACCTAGAAGTAGAGAAAATACAGTAGAGATCAATCATCTGACTAGAGTTTCCATTTTGACAATTCAGCTTTCACAGACCTAATTCGAAGATTTTGGTCAGCATCAAATACGATACATGCTAATATCAAATGCAGCTTTCAACTAGGCAATATCATTCTATGACTGGAAATTATTCATCACCATAGCATGGTGGTGAAAGGTTTGTGGCTAGATAATTACATACAATGTGAAACAACGTTCATCATATATGATGAATCAATTCTCCACTTTACCCTACTCTTTGCACAATTTCCATATTTTGTGATTTGGGGATTATCAACCTCACAGTCAATATTTGGAGAGCTTTTCCCAGCTCTTAGTGCAATTTCCATATTTCATTTAGCGGAATTTATTAAATTCTGTTGCAGCATTTTTCCAAGACTCTCCGGACCTGCATAGGAACACCACAGCCCCGCTGCAGCTTGGCCTGGGCAAACTACCGATATTACATCAATACTGAGATATGAGACAAGATATCATCTGGGATTTTGGATATCGTATTGTGATACGGCATGTGTGTTGTCATTTCCTACTTTTAAGGGCCTCATAACAGTTAAAGGCTGAATTATGCTTCCGCGTTGGAAGAGCGTACGGAGGTTGTGCGAAGCTTACGGGGGTTGTGCGACCGCCGCAGAGCCTTGCCGCGCACCTCCCAAAAATTGTAACTACGCGGACCCTCCGCAGCCCCACAAGAGCTGTGATTGGTCCGCCGAAGTACATCATTTCCGGCATTTCGTTGCAACCGGTATCACATCCTGTTGTTGTGCCGGCCGACAGCGCCATTTTTAAAACAACTGTTGTGTCTCGACTCGTCGGTTGTGTTTGAAAACTTTGGAGAGTGCTGGATCTCGCGGAAGAACGCCTGGCCGAGGAGGTGCGCAAGTACCCGCACCTATACAACTCGTCCACTCGCCAAGAGCAGCGACCATACGTCACAGGGTCTACATTGGTGGGAGGAGAATTGCTCTGTGTGTTTCGCAGAGGTATGTTGGACACACACGCGCTGCATAGGAAATGCGTGCTTCGCACAACCCCCGTACGCTCTTCCAACGCTGAAGCATAATTCAGCCTTAAGGGATGCAATTTTTTTTAACTTATTAGTCTATCCTAGTTTTCCTGTGAGTTGCTTCTACCTGTTCTGTCATCATTCATATCACTGTTGTTTGTTTATCAAAATTCTCATGTAAACATTTTGTGGAAGCACCAACAGTCACCCTCACAATAGTTCAGTCAAAAATGTTTGAGTTTGTCCATATTGCCCAGCCATAGCTGAAGCATCTAACAATTAAATGGTGAAAATAGAAGTGATGGGCCAGGAAAGAATGGGTTAAAAGGTTGAAAAATAAAAGCAAACAGAGTTGAGTTGCTGTTGTTTCAGGAGTTGAATCTTACCTGATCTTTCCTCCCACTTATTGTCAGGTTGCTGATGGCCCAAGCTGCTTCCTTCTGAGTGCCAAAGTCACCCTGGAAATATATGCATTTAAGGTTATCATTTCACATGTCCCACAATTTTCTTTTACTCTTTTCAAGTAGATTCAAGCCTCATCCATCTGTGCATAAGAAAATTTAAAGAGGGAGGAGGCCCACACCTTGTCGAGCAGGTGGATGATCATGGGCACTAGCTTGGCGTCAATAACAGCCTGCACCTGCTGCTGGTTGCCTGCTGTGATGTTGGACAGGAACCACACCGCCTCCTACAGGACAGAAAAAACAAATGCAGGACTCAGTAACAGCTCTCTCAAGAATGGGTGGGCATGCATGTGCCACTAAGGGCCAAGAGTGTGCAAGTTTTCAGTCTAACCCAAGGCTTCACCAGGTCACTCATCTGATTTACACACCATCAACCACAGGGAAGATGTAATCAGTGAAATTACCTAGTGTAGTCTTTAGGTGGAATAAAATGCTGCATAGTCTTGTCCCTCCAAGGCACATTAGATACTGATGTGTTGAGGTGCCTGAGCTGGATCAGAGTCCAAGGGTTTGCTCTAAGAGTTTAACCCTTGGTCGAGACAAGGTGCTATGGGCGGGGCAAGGACAACTTTGAGGCTCTAATCATTGGCCAGGTCACACACGGAGGGGTGGGCCTCTTGTTTTAAGTGACAGGCCTCAGATGCACTCCGATATCAGCAGAGACCTGTGGTCTTCAGCGCCCTCTGGCCACCGCCCAGTGGTACCACACATCCTGTCACATGCACACATACTACACCCCTCCCCACCACCCGTCTCACTAACTACAACTACCACCAGCCGCTGAAGTCTTCTTCATCTTCATCATCAGGATTGTCCAGGATTGTCCTATCATTAGCTGTCTTTCCCAAGCAGCATTCACACAACATTCACAACAGCACAGAGCCTCTGCTTTCATCACTTCCAGATAGCACACACTCAGTCACAGTTTGACACAGAGTGTTTGTACATGAGAGAGAGGAGAAGGAAACAAGATGTGTTACCTTGTTGATTTTCTCCTTGGGGTGTGTGAGCAGGGAAGGGAAGTGGCTGAGGGCGTCACAGTTGAGCACCACCTGGGTCTGTTCGTCTGTACCAGTCACTATGTTGCCCACTGCTCTCAGAGCAGCAGTCTGGACAGGGAAGGGGACCGCAGAACCATTAAAAACACCAACATTTAAGCAAGCAGATTTCAGAAGCTACTTTTCTGTGTGGTTATAGTTTCCTAATCCCATGTTGTACCATGCTATGAATTAACCTTTCATATGATAATGACTCTATTAGTGTTGGGTAGTTACTCATTTATTACAATTATCAGGGTTTCCTTCTGTTTAATTATTGTATGACGGCTGTGAAAGAAATTCTGCAGGCACTAACTATAAAAAATAAATATGTAACATAAATGACATTTGTACTTTCATGAAATCAGAAATTGCAGTCTTTATTTAATCATAGGCAATATTAATTTTCTCTCTGGCTTGTTTCCCCTCCTTCTTTTGCTCCATACCTGAACTTTGACCTCCTGGTGACTGAGCAGGGGAACCAGGTGAGGGACGATGCCCGAATCAATGACCATTTGTATCTGTTCGTTTCCGGCGTCCGTCAGGTAGGACAGAGCCCACACTGTGTCAACCAAGATCTGGAGGCAACAAGCAAAAGACCAAAGACTGTTATGAATGCTTCCAGCTAAACCTTGCTAGCAAATACATCTTAATCAGTTTGACACTAGTGCTGATTTAATGGGAATTTCTCCTTAGTATATAGTGCTACTAAGAGAGAAAAGTGAATATGCACCATACTGTATGACTAAGGCATCAAGAGTGACTTTTTTTAAAAAAAAAAATGCAGCATACTTACACTGACATCAGTGTGGTGGATCAGCACACAGAGCGCTGGCAGGATCTGGAGAATGTGGATGTGTGAGAGAGAGAGAAGGATTCAGTTTGTGGATAAAAGGACAATAAAAACACTGACAGGATTCCTACATGTCCCATAAAGAGCTAATCACAGCTTAGCCAGCAGGATGATCCAGTGCTCTACAATGTGTTCAACAAACCTGATCATCAGTGCACTAAATCTGCTCTTATTTTTCCAGATTAGGTAAACCCCCTGATGGGGCAGTAATCCTCTATGCCTCTCTCATTCTGCTGCCAAAAAACTACTATTAAACACATTCCCATCTTGCATTACAGAGGAACACGAGGCACTAAAGGTCAATTTATGGTTCTGCATCAAAATGCCAAGGCAGCAACGCGGTAGGTGTGCGTGGTGTCTGCACAATCTGCCACTATAGCTTACATGTAACTATCCAAAAATATGCCTGCACACCGGGCAAAACAAGACCGCAAGAACTGTGATTGGTTCACTTGGCTGCTATGTCTTCCACCATGTTTCCAGATATATTACCCAATAGACAGCTGAAGAGAAACCAGCGGAGAAGGTTAGTAATATGTTCACTTGTGCGACCTAATCCACAGATTCTAATATTACCAGATGTCACTAAAGTTGTGGCAAGAAATATGCCAAAACAGTAGTTTGGACACCAGTGAACGTGTCCAACAGTGGACTCTCTGTTTCAGTGAATGTAAACACTTTTACTCCTGTTTTTATCTGTTGTGTTAGCATAAATTAATACAAACATAATACTGCTATCTGGAGTTGCAGCATATCTACACACAGATCTACCAACACAACACTAAAAATGTTGGCACTGCTGAAGACAATTACAGCGTAGCTAGTGCAACACTTGGATGCAGAACCATAAATCAGCCTTTAGGCAGAGGGAATTCACCAGAGATTATCATTGCACAGCATGATAATCAACAATCCCAAATCCAATCCTTTCCCCAAGTGATACTTTACTCTGGCATCAAATTAGGTTGTTTTTTGACACAAATATACCTTGTGTGTTCAAAAACATTTAGTCATATACTGGCTGATCTTGTTACCTGTATTAATGTCACACTTATACACTTTCCTCTTACATTAATTAGTCAGGAAATTTTATTTCTAAGTAGATGAATTAAAGTAGACTGCACAAAATAATAGAACTGTTGGCCATCTTTTATGTTTGCAGCTGTTAATACAGGCTTAGGTTGGTGAAGGTACATCCCTGACATAACTAGTGTGAGGGTTTACTGCTCATGGAGTTACACCTAAGTAAGCTGCAAAATTTCTATTACCCGAAAATACAATACGGCCTTTCCAGGTTTCTAATAAAGACATGACAATTAAAGACATTTTAGCACTGACCCAACTGTCTACTCCCCATCTCTCACATACACACTCCTACCTCTTGGATAGTCTCCATGGGTGGTGGGGGGTCCTTGTGGCGGCAGAGATTAACCATAACCCAAGTGACATTACGGAGGAAGGTGATGGGGATGGAGGGGCTGATGAAGGAGAGCAAGGGCTTGACCACACCCAGGCTGATCACATAGTCTCTGCACTGAGGGCCGTCGCCTAGAGACAACGCAGACAAGAGAGTGACGATGCCGTGGGTTTGATAGACAATTTGTTCATTTCTTAATGCACTCATTTTCACACCAATAGCACCTCACCTATGATGTTGCCCAGGGCCCAGACAGCCTGTTCACACACATTCTGATGAGGAGAGTGAAGCAGCCTCAGGAACAGTGGCACAGCATCTACATGAAAAGAAGCATTACATATAGATGAGAGCTGACTCAATCACTTTAAAGGGCACCTTATGATCAGTTATCTCACTTTCACAATTAAAATCCAATCCTCACAGACACTGTAGAAACACCTATAAGACACGATACATATACAAACGATGTTAAGGGATGGAAAAAGAGAGCAGAGAGCAGGAGAAATATATAACAACTATTTTCAGGCCAAGTGCTGTACACTCAGAGTTTAATCTTAAGCATGAGACGCTGAAAAACATCAAACATCAACATCAAATGACAAGTGTAAGCAGAGATATGCAGATACATAAAGCCAAAAATATGCCTGAGCTGCTTCTGAAGTGACTGTTATGGCTGCACAATTAATTATACATAATCATACTGTGAACTATTATTGCTATAATTAATAATTGTGTCTGTGATGTTGAAGTGTGTTATACTTTCAATTCCCCTGAGAGTTTTGGTGGAGTGTATGAAGTGCTTCCATTATGCGTTTGATAGCACCAGCATGCATCTTTAAGAAACCTTACACTGGCCATGTTTGTGAAACAAAGTGGAAAACAGCAGCTCAGCCCTACATTAGACAGGAAAAGTCTTTTCCCAAGTCTAAAATTGAGAAGTTTTATTTTGAGAAAGTGGATCATTGACAGCAATTTGGAATTACTTTGGTTTTTAAGCAGATGATGACAAATAAAAATTCTGTGCAAAGTTTTTATGATATGAATTTTGTAAATAAGGACTGAATAGCACAAAAGATGTTCTAAATACAGACAGAAATGTACAGAAATGCAAAAGGGAAATAAGATGATTTTGTTGTTGTGTTGTGGTCACTGGGACTTACTGGACTGGACCACAGCTTGAGTTTGCTCTGAGGTACCCGACGCGATGTTGGTCAGAGCCCAGGCTGCCTCAAACTGAAGAGACGGGCTACAGAGGAGAGACAGATCAAGGCAGCAGAAATGATGATATAAGTGATAGTGATTGGGGAGGAGTGTAATATTGTAAAAGAAGATCCTGATGACTCATTTATGTTCTGCCATTCCTGGAAGGTGAAAACTGGAACACATTTGCATAACTGTGCAACTTCCTTCACATGTAGGCTAGTCTGAGCCCTGCTGTAACATTTGCATAGCTTTGAAGTGCAGACACACTCAGCATCATATCAAGAGGAAAAGGGCTGATTTTCTATGCTGCTAATCATTCTCCATGTAGAGGCATAATACACTGTTGTGTATAGGCTTGCAGACACAGAATTACAGACTTCTTACTTGTCATCTCTGTCCAGGCAGTGGACCAGAATGGGAAGGATCCCAGACTTGATCAGGTCATCTATAGGAGGGTTACGATCACTAGAGAGCAACTTCCTGCAAGAGCAAAGAGGAACAAATGACCATTATTCACACAGTAACACTCACATAGCTTCACTGTCACATACCAACACCGAGGTCCAATTACACACACACAGAAACAGCTGAAGAATGTGAAGTGTCTACACATCATTGCGGCTGTTATTACAAAACAGTCTCACTGACTAATGCCAACAGGAGACATCACCGTGCTCCTGACCCAATACCAGCATTACACAACATCAGCTGCAGTGTGACCGCACCTGCCACAGAAAAGGGGCCGATGTCCAGACACAGTGCCAGCACTGAGCTCTGTGGTGATATGTTTTACTACTATTGTAATAGGAAATAAAGCTCATTATATTATGTGCATCAAGATACAGCTTGCAAACTGTACAAATTCAGAAATTACTTTGCATTGTACTCAACCAAAGGCGGCCTGTACTCTTATGCCCCTTTTCCACCAGAAAAAACCTGGTGCTAGTTCAGAGCTGGTGCTAGAGCCGGTGCTTAACTGGTGCCAACGAAGAACCGGTTTGCTTTTCCACCAGCCAAGAGCCAAGTGGAGCCAAGTCAGAGCCACGTCATGACGTCTTCGGAAAACGTAATGACGGGTGCGCGAGACGCCCGCTCAGAATCACAATAACCATCATGAATGAATGAATGAATGATACTTTATTAATCCTATGCAGGAAATTACATTGTCACGGCAGCTTCATCACTTCAACACACATAAAACTGCACACTCATACTATACAGTGGCTGCAGCGTCTCTGTCTCTGTCCGCCCGTCCTGTCCTGAAGCCGGTGAAACTGAGCAGTGAGTCGGGGATGATGTTCGTGAGCCGCGTCTCAGTCAAGCATATAATGCTGCTTTCCCGATACAGTTTCTGGCCCCGGGTGGAGCAGGATCTGGATTTATTAGCGATGCAAATACTGCTTGTATCTTTACAAGCCTACATTTCAATACAGAGGCGAAAATCACAATTATTGCCGGCTACCTGTCGGATTCGTGATCGGAACGAATGACAGCGATGTTTAGTTATAAAACGGGTGCTTCTCGTCCTTAAATGTAATTTGCTGAGCCGCGTTCCATGCCGCTGTAAAATCAGTATAACCCACGGCTTCTCGGGGATTATTGTTTATGTTTATAGCGTTCGCAGTTCCTGTTTTGTTTTGTAACCCCGCCCACCAATGACGCGGTGGGCCGCGTCATCGGTTCTTTCTCTGGCTCCTGTTTAGCCCCTGCTCGGAGTCGGTGCTTGCCTAGCACCAGTTTGGAACCAGTTTGGCACCAGTTTGGCCCCAGCCCGGGCGGTGGAAAACCAAAAAACTGGTGCTAAGTCAGGCACCGGCTCCGAACCAGCCCCGGTGGAAAAGGGGTATTAAAGACCCCATGAAATACTCTTCTTTTATTGATTGTTATGCAGTTCCTATTGTAACAGGATGTTGGGGTGGGACATGATGCAGGGAAGGATCACTCACAAAATTTTAAATTAAAATTAAATTAAAATTTTTATGAACACCCACTAGTGTAGGGTGATGTCCCTGTTTAAGATACTCTGTTTTACAGAAGTAGAAGTCATGTGAGGTCATTCCATGGGGACTTTAAGCCACGATGGCTTTTTCCAATATTCTGTACCAGAAGGGCCTGATTAACTGTAAACTGTGGCTGCCCAACTGAGCAGAAAAACTCAATTCAGTTGTTGAAATTGCTGACATACTGACAACTACAGTCTGCAAAAGGCCACGCACTTTAATAGGAGCAAAAGTTTTAGCAGACAGTCAATTAGACAATGTAGTCTGGTGTAGAGACGCAGATGTGAACCTTCATTATATTCTAACTGCTTCTGCAATGTCCAACAAACCAAACTGCAAAAGGATGCACTGTCAACATTGTGTACTCGCGTACTTGAGTAACCCGAGTTGAATTGATATTAAAGTAAAGCCCAAGTGTCTGAGAGTATTTGTACCTGGCAGCTTGAACAGCACTCAGCTGGACGCCCTGGTTATCACTGGTGGCATTCTACAAGTGAACACACAGTCAACACAATTATACAGAGAATTTAAGACTTTATATAAAAAGATTTTAACCAAGTTACAGCTTAGCCTACTTCCTATTCAGGTTACAAAATGATGCAGTGCAAACATGATAAGGAAAATTGTTGAACTGTTATACACAATTAAGGCATCTCGACATACACTACCCAGAAGACCGGATGAATGGAAGAAAAAAAAAAAATCAAATATCCAACTTACTTGTACTATTGCTTCAAGGGAGGTGTTTTGCTGTAAAAGAGAAGGATTTGGTAAGTGATCAGTTTAGAAACATGCTTTGTCAAAACTTGTACACCAAACAGATATGTAACTTCAATGTCCGGAGTTAAAAGAAGGACTGACTTCTCAACCAGTGGTTAGGCGAAAACCCAAAATGTCAGTGTTGTTCAAACACAGCAATACCCATCGGACATATCCAGCCTGGATGTGAACAAATCGTTCCCAAACTAGATACACTTGGCAGCACAACCAAGTGCTGTTCTGCCTGGCAGTACCAAATGAGGGAGAGCAGACATCTGTCAACTCCTTGCCTGTTGTGAGAACCCCGTTTCCCCAAATTACTTCGGTATGAAATGATGAGAGAGAAGAAAGGCAGTCTCTCAAGCACAGAGAGGAGTAGTTTGGGAATGCTGGGGATTTGGAAATGCCAAAATCAGAAGGCAGAAGCGACTTACCGGACTAGACTGAGAATTGACCCACTACTTTGGTATATTAGCCAACTGTATGCACGGGGAGGCATTCAAAATAACAAAAACAAGGTGATGTTTTATTGATTTCAACAGGGAAATCCTCTTAACACTTGACCCCCTATGAGGAGGTTGATGCACAGTGTAAGTTAAGCCCCTAGAGCTGGTCAGGATCCAGCGTCTGCAATGTCTGACGATGAAAGGGACTGAGCCAAGATCTTCTGACTGACAGAGAGGCACGCTACTCACTGTGCCACACTGCTGCCTTTATTTAACATGTTGATGGGCACTGTCTTTGCATACACTATCTAGATGTTGCAGTTGATTGCATCTGCACCCATGAGTAAGGGCAGTGGTTTATTTACAAAGAAGTCAAACTTGCCCAATATAGAAACATAATCAAACACTCTGCTGCACATATTTTGTATACTTGCTGCAGCTTCATATTGTTTAGTTAGTAATACTCCAAGAATGTGAGCCGTATTAAGATTAGAGAGGAAACTGTAACCTAGGAAATTCAGAAACAGTGGTGATAAAAACTCAAATAGGTACCTACGATGAACCATGAAAAATGCAGCTGAGGGAATAAGAGGATTTTAGAGCCATCTGATCTGTCAGAAAGGTGTAAATATCACGGTCAGCAAGCCTAGCTGCAAAACATGCCATTCTGAAACAACTGACCGCAGGATGTACAATGAAATGGAAGAGGAAATGGCAATACTTGTTCACAACAAATCATGATATTTTAGACCAAGTGAAAACAAATGTAACAAGTCTGGCCAGCAATCACACTCACACTGCCGAGCACAGCACTTGAAAGTGTGCTTTTGTCCATACAAACCTTCCAAAATTCATTTCCACAGCATGCATGCCATCTCTTAAAACACAGAATAGTTAAGATGTCAGGGCCAAGTTGCATGTGCAGAGAACTAGACAGAAAAAGCAATCTGCTTCCCCACCCTTTTGAAAATGACGGTGAGTCAAAGCGACCAGCATTGTTGATACACTGCTAAGCAGGCCACCAAGGTCGGCCATCTCACCACCACCAGGCAGTTTGTGCAATTTGATTTCTTAACTGCCGAGTGGCCATTTTAGGCCACCAGGACAACCTGGTCCAGTGGGTGGGACTGATGATTATTGTTTAAGTTTAAATTCTTTTGTGATGTTGATGGTCTAAAATGAGTGGGTGTGACTGTTGCTAACAGTGTGTATAGCGGGGCAGCAATTCTAACACATTTACTGATAAGCTTCTGGAGCCCAACCCAACCATAAAAATGAGGACGTGACCAATTTGAGTTCAATAATATGAGACATCTGTATTTGCATATATTGCACCAATAATGAATCAACAAAATATGCATAAAGCTTGATTTTTTTTTTTTTTTTTTCAAAATTACTTTTGGCAATATATTTTCAAGTATGTCAACATTACAAATTATAGCTGTGTACTGTATCTAAATACTAGTATCAGACCCTAAATTCCAGTATTGATTATCATCTAATTTCATCATCTCTGGTGCCTACTTGTTACTCCAATGACACACCCACGCTCATTCCTGTCTTCTCAATCAAACAAGGCTTTTTGGGTAAGTGCTCACCATAGACATGATGTCATTAGCACAGATATGATAACGTTGATACAAAAAGCAAAGACAACACAGTAAAACATCTTTTTCAGAAATAAATAGCTGTATTGTGTCCAAAAAATCATGAAAATCTACAAAAAACAACAAAAAACATGGCCTTAATATGTAAAACCGCATGTATGACCGTTACTACATAAACTGTTTTTATGCCATGCCGCCATTCCCACTTCTTCAACTGCAAGGCCCAGAAAACCTAAAAATGTTGACTTATATTTTCTGATGATGGTAGACAAGAAGCAGATATGAAATCTGAGTGTGAGGTACAAGTGTGAAAAAGTACCGTACCGATCTGAAATCTCCATCAGCATCAGAGTCCTCACAAATGTCCTCATGGGGCACATTTCTCCTCTTCAAAAGGTGCTCATCTCTTTTGTTCTGCAAGGGAGGGAAGATAATAGGACATTTCATGCAGATTTCAATTCCAAATCATTTAGGTCACCACTACAAGGAGAAAATCAGCATGTGTCAGTGCATGAAAGGTTTAAAGAATTCTAAACCAGAGCAAAGCAAAGTTTAATTTATTAATAAGTATCACAGCAGGCTGAAAGACATTGGGTATTTTGCACTTGATAGCATCATATCTCATAAACTCTGATTACCTTGCGGAGTTCCACCACTACCTCAGTTCTCTGTCTTCTCATAGTCTGTGGAGAAAAATAGCACATGAATATATTAAAGCCTGATAATAAAACAAATCAGTCTAGTCCAAACAGACAGTGACAAATGCATCGGCATTAAAATGGGCGTACAGAGAGTCTGCAGTCAGGACCCAGTTTGTGCTACTGGAGCTGTTCATAAATTCCCATCCAGTCTCACCCATGTCTCAGGCCAGAGGCCAGCAGCCCACACTCAGTGCTTACGACAGCACCAAAACAAATGTGACAAGTGCCCAGACATTAACATGTCTCTGCTTAAATGCTTTACGTGCCATCGAAAGACAGGCATCTCCTATATTCTAAGATGTACATGTTTCCTTTTGTAATATTAAAAGGATTAAGGAAAACTATACTCAGGATATTGAGAAGGAAAACTGTACCTTTAAGGAAAGGGGTTTTAATTTGGAGGCACAAAAAGAATGGCTGTATGTAGGCTATGCACATCTTCATCTCTGACACTTTAATCACGGTGGTGTTATCAGTCACTGCCTTAGAAAAGCTGCGTGTGGTTACCTGCTAAGCTAAGGCAAGCACCACTTGTCAACCCGGATGTACTGAGCACACTCCTGATGTCTGTCTCATGCACGTCGTTAGGAAAGCAGCTTGAACATGTACATCATGTAGCTAACACAGTGAGGGAGACGCATGCTGGGTTGACCATGTTGTAACGCGTGGATCAAATATTACTTGGCGTGGGAGTGAATCTATCAGTCATCTGATCGTGTTCGCTTTGAAACGTTAGTGGCTCCTTGCGTGGCTTATTGCCCAAAGTGTAAAAAAAAAATCAGAGGCCACTTGGTTTAAAAAAAAAGGGGGGGCCAGGTAGCTGGTCAGCTAACAGGCTAGCTGGTTTCCGCCATTGTTTTTGGTGATAAAGACGGGGGATGGGTGGAACTGCAACAACCAGCACCACCAAGCCCTAACCAGCGAGCTTAACGTTACCTAGCGAGCAAGGTACCGTTAGCCAACCATCCCACCAAAATAGCGCTCATCCGCCACTGCATTGACTTGGCGATAACGCAATTTATGTTGGTTATCCATCACGAAAGAAAACTTTGGATACTTTTAGACGTATTGTAAACGTGCTCACTAATCTGTAGCGAGCTCAAGGCCGATCCGGTGGATGATATGCTTGAGTTAACGTCAGCTAGCTACCATGTCCACCATGGGCCTGGCTAGCAGCAAGCTAACAGGGAACAAGCAGCGGAGGCGTTCACGGCTAGCTAGTTAGCTTATCTGATTAGTTTTATAACGAAGGCCGCCCCGTGCTTTATCAAATCCACGGCTTTCAAATGGAATAGTCTGGCCAAGGCACTGGGTCTAAATCTCCTAATGTGCAGAGGGCCTGGTGTGGGGCTGGGTGCAAAGTTCCCGACGGTGGAAATTAGAAACGACGTCACAGGGAAGCCGAGGTGCCGCTGCTCGGCGTACAGGAAAAGAGCAGCTCCTCGACACGAAGCTGCCGACTTTTACCTCCAAATCACGACCCTTGTTCTTGAAATTCTTCAGCCGCTGGTTGTCCAGTTTCTCGTTGTCAGCCATGTTAGCAACTCTGGCTACGTTCAGTATCGTTTAGACGGCGGATTTAGCTTAGCGAGCTACCCCTTTCCTAGTTCCCTTTTCTCAGCGCTTTCGTTAGCGGACTATTTTTTGCTGGTCTGTCCGCGGTGCATACTGGGAAAGCCGGTGGTGGAAGGGCAGCCTCGCTCTGGCGTAGAGGAAGGGTGGGGAATTCCCCTTCCTTCTCATTGGTTTCTGCAGGCACAGTGGGGCTAGCTGACACATTTTAACCCTGCATACTAAATAACACGGAAGACCGTCTTTTAAGCATTAAATATAACATCAAGTTACACGCATCTATATTTTTTATTTATCCCACATCATTAAAGCCTTCAACCCCCTGATTCTGCCTACCTCCCAAACAAAAATGTTCACTTTTGAATGGAGGTGGGGAAAAATTGATTCACTTAAGCATCACAATTAGTATTTTATTTATTTATTTATTTGCAAATTTTCAATGGATTTTTTTTTTTATTTATTTTATTGAATAAATTTAAAGTAAAGATGTATGATATGAATCTAGACAACCAAGCATGTCATGTTTGGTAGGTTGTCGGCAAGGGGAATAATTTTTGCCTCAAAGTTCAGCTACATTTTGGCGAGGCGAAATCTGGCATGGCTGTTTTCAAAGGAGTCTCTTGACCTCTGACCTTAGGATATCTGAATAAAAACAGGCCCTATGGGCAGCCACGGCTCTCCCCTCTGCAGACATGCCCACCTCCTGCTAATCCCGTGCAGTTTGAGCCACAAGCCATGCAGTATAAATGTGTTATTTTTGCTGATTCTAAAATGGTGTATTTGTGCAGACTGGGGTCTAAACAGTCTTGGAGTTGCATCAGTTGGCTTTGACTGGAAAGCTGCGACTCTTGTGGATTCAATGAGCCACATTTGATTCATGTGTGATGATGTTAGCCCCCATAGGAGCCATTTCACTGTAGTCAGACCATTTTTCAAAACTTGACATCGCTGTATAAAATGCCCTATTGTGACCTTTAGGATAATCACAGCTTCATGAGACTTTAAATCCACTAACTAGAGGATACTTCAAAAAACATAAATTGCAGCAAATCGAAATATCGACTTGCAATACTTGTAGAATCACAATACTTGAGAAATAGCACCCAAATATTGTTATAGTATCAAATCAGGAGATAAGCATATTGTCCCAGCCCTACTTTACAGACAGAATTAAAACTGTTATCTGCAACTGGGAAAAACAGAGACATGTGAAATGAAAGCCAATCATGTTTGTCTTGTTAAAGTTTTTATTTTTCAATGCTGTGATATAAAAACTGCATTAACACAATATCATCCTAAACAAAACAACTCAATAGATAGATTGTACACAGAAAAAAAACATGAATAAGTGCTTAACATAGTGCACATTGGGGATATTACACTTCACCACGCCACAGAAACTACAGTCAGTTTCCAATATTTTGATTATATCAGACACTGTTTTTAGACGCTCATGGCAGCTCACTGAGAAAACCTGCTGTTTTCTCAGTTGTGTATAACTATCCTGGTAATCCAAGATTATACACAACATCCTCATCATCACCGCTGCTCAAACACATTTTGTCCTGGCCTCGTCACAGTGAAGGTGCTTCTCTCCGCAGAGATTAACACTGAACACGCTGTACTGTGCTAATATTATCTATCTGACTGCTGCCTCCTCTCGTCTGGCTCAGATAGATGCCACAGCCAGGCCGTTTGTTGGTGAGTTACACAGGTCGGTTAGGAAGATCCTCATTTGTGAGAGATTTGAAAACCATCACATAATGAATCAGTTCATATTAGCCGCGGCGTAAGACTGGCTTCATTTCCATAACGGTGTGGCCCTTGGACCTCAGCTTATTCTTGATGTCCTCTTGAGACTGTTTTAATGAACTCTTCAGCAGATAGACAATCCTCCTGAATCCCTCCTCCAGTCCGAAGCCGGTGGTGGCAGAGCAGGGCTGGACGTACCAGGACCTGTCGCCACACACTCTGCTCAAGTCCAGCCTCAGGCTCAGCTCTGCTGGGCTTAGAGCTCCAGGGAGGTCCTGTTTGTTGGCCAGGACCACCAGAGGAACTCCTCGGAGACTCTGGTACCTCAGGACCTAGTAGATGGAGAAAACAGGATAGCATAACATAACTCAAGTGGTCAAACGCAACTACGGGAAGTTCCCACAATCAAGACTTATTGACTGCTCAAAATTGACTTTTTGTTTTTTCAGAGGCTTTTAGATTTCAAGAAGATAAAGTTTTTGCAAAATGTTTGATCAAGAATAATGTTGAAACACTCTTATTAGGGATGGAAAGGTTGCCAGTTTCAGGAACTATAAAACCATGATAAAATATCTGATGGTTAGTTACAGTATTTCAGTTTTATTTATCATAATAGCCATCCTTGATTAGTTTCTTTGTCAAAAGTCAGTTTTTAAAAACATCCAACAAGATGAATATTTGTTAGATTTTTTTTTTATATATATACACAACTGGGTATTGAGTTGTTCTTATGTATACAATGCACATTTGATTTGTTTATATGGTTGTGGTCAGCCTGCATTATAGGGAGCCTGAAAAATGTCCTTTTGGATTCATTTTTTTCTTATCTGCCATGTGCACAGGGTACATACAGTACTTTTTATGGCCACGTTGCAAATTATCTATAATGTCTTTTATGTGCTTGGGTTGTATATTTCATGTTAACATATGGCTTTGGTTGTGTGACTGTTTTAATGCAAACGCCTTATAATATTCCACACAAAACATAATAAAATTATTTCAGTTTGTACTAGTAATTATTAACAGCACATTTTAACAATACCACAGTAATACTGAAAACCATGACAAATTTGATCATAATAATTTTGTGCTTTACAATTATAACCCTGTCCCATCTCTAGCTGTTGTATGACATTACCTGATGGAGCTCCTTGCGAGCCTCATCCAGCCGCCTCAGGTCCCAGCTGTCCACCACAAACACTAGTCCAGCCGTGTCGGCGTAGTGGTGCCTCCAGTGGGGCCTCATCTTCCTCTGGCCACCCACATCCCACACCGTGAGGCCTGGCCCACTTTGCTGTGTCTCCAGCATCTCCACGTTGAAGCCCACAGTTGGCACAGTAACCACACTCTCGTTGTACTTCAGTTTGTAGAGCAAGGTGGTCTTCCCAGCCCCATCCAGGCCCAGCATCAGGACTTGTGCTTGTTTTTGGGTCTTAGAGCCGTGCACGCCCATGTCTGAAAATACAGATTCTCCTGTCTGAAGTGTTTTTATTGAAAGCACTAGAGCTCCCTCCTGTTGTATAACTGTGTAAGCTAAGCTGTTTGCATCCAATGACTGTAGCTGTGTGTGTATCATCTGTCTGTTGGCTCAGTGTGTCTGGCCTCTTGCTGAGACCGGGTGCCCATCAGCATGCTTTTATGTACACAGAGCGAGAGAGGCTCCTCCCCCCAGATTGTGACGGGATTCTTCCAGTAATCAATTGGCTTTCAGTAAGGCTTTTTTTATCCATCCAGTAATGCTGCAAGTCAGAGGAGCATAGAGTTCTCTGATTACCGCAGCACAGTTTATGGAGTCAGATCACACCTGCCCCGGACCGTCACACACACCAGGAACCAGGAAGCCCATGTTTGGCAGAGGGGAGCGGTTGTGTTTCTTCTTGGCCTGCTGTGTCCTGGCAATGACATCACAGGGCAGTTTTAGCTCATGGCCACTCTCCCTGGCTGGTGGGCATACATTAGCTGTATCTTTAGACTCACAACATGCCAGTGCTCAGTCACAACTAATGCCCAGATGTAGGTTGAGTATGCAGCCTCCACCAACCTCCAGGGGTAAATAGTTTTAGGGAATTCTTCTATCATAGCCAGTAAACCTGCGTATGCATTAAAAAGCATTATTTGACTTGTAGCAACAGACTACAGCATTAGATTTAAATCTGCATCCCAAAATCCAGTGTGCACTGTAGATAATGAGAGCAGTGTACATGTCAACAGATGTAGAGATTGCTGCAAGGAACATATTCTTATCACCCAGCAGGTGGCATGCACAGACTATAAACAAGCTTTTCAAAGGATATCTGTCAATGCTGTTTAGTATCTTAGTCCTTCTTGCTCTCGTTGAACAAGGAAAATAGAACATGAGAATTTGTTATGATCATTGTCATTTTAATGTTACCCTTTTGATTTACATTTTAAAATTGCCTTTTTTTTGTTGTACAATTTATTAAAGTCAGCAAAAACAAGTACAAACGCCACATAAACATTCTGTAACATACATTATTTGGGAAGAATGTACAACTGAAAAAGCACATAGAAACAGTTTTATCTGGTAAATGCCTCTTCCAGGGACAAAATACCTCTTCCAGGGACAGGCGCATTGCTTTATTCATTGCTGGATTAACAATGAAAAGATGATACTAACATGTGGGCAATATGTACATTCATCTTACAATTTCATGTCTCGTGGAGACATCCTTTTAAAGAGGCTATCCTACATGTGAGTGATCACGGTATGACATTGAGGTTGTGCGATGTGCATGGCATGTTCATTTGCATTACATTAAGAACCAAGAAGTTAAGTTTTGGCAGCAGACTTAATAACAGGAAATGAAGTTTTACAAATATAAGGCAACAATTACATTTTTCATTCAAAGGTTTCTTATTACATTTTGAGTGACAAATTTGAGGAAGAAAAATCAGACTGTACATATGTGATGTGTACATATCAGGCTGTAGGACATTTCTGGGTCATAACATTAACAGCTGATAATGTGACAGTATGTTTCAATATATCAGCAATATCAATGATGCATATGGACCGTAGCAACTGATAATGTAATCAGTCAGATAATTTAATATCTCATCAAAATGTAGTAAAATGTCCCTTTGAAAGACGTCAACATCTCAGTCTGTGACATGTTGACAGTGATGACATCACATTGCATAACTGTCAACTATTACGCCATAATAATATCAACTAATAATGTGACAACTCAAGCTATTACTTTTGTCCATACAAGTTGTTACATTATTAGTCAATATCATTACATCAGATAAAATGTTACATCCCTTATGAAGTAACAGTCACCAGTTAAGGTCAAAATGTGATGACAATTTGTTATCCCATGTAGAGTGCCATATTATTACATTTTGACAAGTTATTACATTATTCAGTATTTTTCAAATTATCAGATGCGACACTAGCTTAGTGCTGAATAGAATGACAGAACAGAGCCTTACCACAGAGAGAATCTCTTTTACAAAGACAACGTCTTGTCTACAATCCAAACAGACAGGAGAATTTCTCAGCAGACAAGCTATCAGCAATCTTTTTGAGCGAAGGGTGAACATCATGAGAAAGAAGATGGGGCAGCTGAAGTCAAAATGTTCCTTTCACTCTCAGATCAAAATTGCCCAGGGTCAGCAAATGTGATATGACGATGTGATTACTTCTTTTGTAATTACACTGGTCACATTTGGACAAAAATCATTTGAGTTGTTCACGTGTAAAGGGAATAAATTTGTAATAATGATTTGCACCATTGACATGTTTGATCCAAAAAAATAAAATAAAAATAATAATAATCCCAACATACTAAACTATTGAGTTTTCAGTGCAGTCATTTGGTAAAAGTCAATGCAAGTCATAGACAATAAACTAATGTTAGTGGGCACATAAATATTGAGTGACTTTGAACATTTGAATATTAATAATATGGTGGTGGAACGCCATGCTGTCTTTTATTGGGTAAATTTCATTTGTCAGTCAGTATCAGTTAGTCAGAGAATGAATCAGGTCGAATTTGAAAATTGTGGAGAAGATCAACACAAAGACAGACTGTATCTCTCACTTTTTCTCATCTCAGTCTACACATGCATGCACACACACACACACACACACACACACACACACACACACACACACACACACACACACACACACACACACACACACAAAATGCGTGCGCACTCATTAGCAGATCCACTCTTACACAAAGCTAAATCTGACTTATTTGCTGTGACCCAGCTCACACTATGGTATTTGAAAGATATGGCTACGTCTAAATGAAAAGACATTTTCTTACACATTATGTTCACAACAGTAAAAGTGAGAGACAGAGAGACAAAGTGGTGGTTTGGTGACGCACTGAATGGCTAATTTCTGTAAATTTCTTTGATAGAAATAGTTCTCGCTCCAAAAGTTGCGGGTTCGTTTTCTTTTATTTTTCTCATCTTAAGCCTATCTTATACATACATATATTCAAACATAGTATAGATATGTGATAGACCAGTGATGAGCGGTCTACTGCTCGCTGGCCTTGCCTTTAAACTTGACCACCATGACCGTGATGTTGTCAGGGCAACCGCGGTAGAACGACTGGAGGACGATGCTCTTGGCACCAAAATGGGGCTCATCCAGTCGCTCCTTGATGAAGCGGACCGCCTCTTCGTTGCTGAAGGCGTCCCACAGGCCATCTGATGCCAGGATCATGAACTCCGGCTGCAGCTTGTCCAGGTCAAAGGACATGATGTCAGGGTCAGGGATGACCACGTTGAGGTTCTTCAGGGGGTAATCGCCCAGAGAACGGGACATGGCCAAGATGCCCTGCACACGCCATGAGCCATTGAAACTGATGAATCCACCTAGAGAGGAAGAAAGACAGGAAAGGAGCAGAGAACTAACAATATAAGAAGAAAAAAACACGCCACGGTGAAGATAGGACATTGTTAAGAATAGAGAGAAGGATACCGCAAAGCTGAATGGAAGTGAAGAAAAACAGATGTGTTCTATGTTCCTGCCATTAGAGTAAAGAGATGAAAGATGTTTTTGTTCTCCTGGACCAGCTAGCAGCAGCAGGTCTATTCATCTTTATCAACTATGAGGCCACTGATTCACATAAAAGAACAAAAAATAGTATGGATCAGTGCCACCAATGTGTTTTCACTTGCCCAATGTCTCTTGGGCTCTGGGAATTAATTGTTTATATTGGATACAGTTCAATTCATGTCACATCCTGCGAGTACAGCTGTGAGTCCTCTATAATTGCTAGAACAGATTCACGAACAGGGAATTTTACTGGAAGTGTCTGCGTTGGACCCAGACTTCCATACTAGGTCAAGACACTTTCCTCGGAGCCAGGCTCAGCATGAAGGACGAAAATTTCAATATTACACATTTTGTAACTCGCATGAAGCTAGTTGCTATGGCATCAAGGTTAGGAAAATGTTATACAAGTCCTGCAATATGAAACAAGAGGCACTTGAGCTGCCTAATGTCCCACCATAATCACCATGATAAATTAAACATAACTGGTTCTGCTAATGAGGCCATTAATTATACTAATTTATGAATTAATTAGTATGTTGTCGGCATACCTGTCTTCACATAAGGGTGATATTAACATGAACTTTGTATCTCAGAGCATTAAGGAGTCATGGTTGTTGCAAGAAAAACAGTTTTCCTAATTAACATGCAAATTTATGTATTAATATCTTGCACCATGTAATTTATCAGGTAACAGGCTATATATATATATATATATATATATATATACACACATATATATGTATATATATATGTATGTATGTATGTATATGTATATGTATATATATATATATATATATATATATATATATATATATATATATATAGCCTGTTACCTGATAAATACAGTTCCAGGACATCACAATTTATAGGACTTTTAGGTGGCATCCTTATCACACATTTTAAATTAAAAATTGAAAAGTACAACAACACAATTCAAGCACAAACTAGAGTTGTTGTTTTTTCAGTTCTCCAAAAGGACCATAAGATGGGGATGGTGGGCTATCCAGATCACTGACTACACTGACTAACTAAACAGGCAAGCTGCCATTCAAATCTCCTCAACACAACAGGGAATATGGCACAGTAGGAAGGACATGTTGCCAATACTGTGGACTGTCTGGCTGCATTCAACAACTGCTACTCTGATAACTTTTGACATAGCATGTTATCAGTTAGGGCTCGGCTGTCGATATTATAACAATACTGTTGTAGTGATGAGACTACATATCTCCTGGGAGTTTGAATATCGTAATATTGTGAGGTGTGTTGTCTGTTCATGGCGTTAAGGGCTGCATCATAGTAAAGGGATTAAATTGTCTGGACTTATTAAGACTGGCCCACTTCTTCTACTGCTTGCCTGTATCTGCTCGGTCATCATATCCACATTACTAATGACTGTTTATTAGTAATCTTTTGTGTGTAAATGTCTCATGAAAGCACCAACAGTCATTCCTCCAGTATCATCACAATATCAATACTGAGACATTCAAAGATATTGCGATGTTTTATTTGGTCCATATTGCCCTATTACTGGAATACAATGTGAACTATTTGAAAAAAAAGGCACTATTCATAACAAGACAACTTATTTGGCGTTCTCATGAAAACATTTTAGTTTTGATGTTCCCTCAAGTTTTAACTAAAGCCTGGTTCAGCTGCTCACAATCAGAAGAGAAACTCGACCGGGAGGCTTGTAATTGCTCACCAGCCTTCTTGATCCTCTTGCGTTCTTTGAGCTGGTAAGGCTTGTGGTCATGTGACAGAGGAATGGCGTTGCCATCTTTATCACAAAGAACTCCGCGTGAGTCTCCAACGTTGGCCACCGTCAGCTCCTTGTCAGACAGCAGGGCCACCAGACATGTCGTACCTGAGACAGGGAAAAGGGATGTCATGGTGGGAGGGAGAGAAGAATGAAGAGAAAATTTAAGACTTCTCACAATGAAACCAAAACAATCCCGTGTGAGGAGAAAAACTCACCCCCACTGTGTGTGTAAACGTACACATTTACACACACACTATTACAGACTCCTCTCCTCCGACACACAGCACACTCCCTGTATTGAAGTGGTGTGATCTAAACACATGCAGCTGCACACAATACTCTAACACTTTGAAAACGGTACTTCAGTAAGTTGTCTTCCTCCTACCACTCTCTGAAATGCTTTTATTTTGTCCCCTTCCTTTCTTTGTTTAGCTTCCCAGCCAGGCAGAACAGAGTCTGGACTGAGATTCTGAGGCCTATTGTGTGAGATCCAAGGCCCTGTAGAGAGAGAACAAATCTGCCTGTTTGGCCATCTGCTCACACAGAGCGACGACAAAACTGGAAAGAGGGGAACAGAGGAGAGAAAAGAGGAGGAAAGTAGGGGGCCTTACTGGACTGGACCACCCTGAGAGAAAGAGAGAGTGAGACAGAAAGAGAGGGAGACAGAAAGAGAGGGAGACAGAAAATGGGGCACGCAGTATAGTCACCCTGGGAGGATTACAGTGCAAACAGTGCAAAAACCTGCATACTGATTGGATGCCTGCTACTGTGATGTTGGCTCATGTGCCCCTGGAGTCACTGCAGGGGCCAATACCAAGGTAGTGAAATGCTATCCTTTAAATCTGAGTGACCTATGAACGTATGAAGTGTTTTGTAAGTTTGACACATTCATAACAGGCGGCTAACTTGGTTGATAATGCAGGCATGTGCAAGGGCTTTGAGTAAAATGAAACAAATCCAGGTTTTTGTGAAGGGTTTTATTCCCGTCTGCTTCAATAAGTCAGAGACCAAACATACAGAGACACCTAGAGCTGAAACAGACATTACATGGAGAGGTAGCAGAGGCAGCCGCAGATGCATATGGAATGAGGAGAGAGAGCAGAGGAGGGGTGGAGAGAGAGATGAGGGTAGAGAGAGAAAAGAGATTACTTTGCAGCAGGACAATGATTTTATTATTTCCATTTATAGCTTTGGGTGAGAAGGAAAATGACAAACAGAAAAACGTGCAAAAAACAAGGAGACAGAAAAAAAAAAACCTAGAAAAACAAGAAGTTCCAGCTGGAAAGGAGGCTACAAAGACTGCGAATACTGTTGCCACTTATTCATAGATGACTTCGTAAAATCTTTCTCACATGTGGTTGAAGTTTATTTCTATTATTTTCATCATCATATGAGTCGCTAATCCTGCTCTGCATGCCTATAAGCTGCCTGCCACTGTACTGTGCCATGCAGTCCAGCTAATTATCCTTATCTGTTTCCCATGGTGATAGAGATAATGGACTGAGGTGCCTTACTAACACACCCTTCCCCAATTAGCCTAGCCCAGCCAAGTGCACGTTCCCCGTTCCCTATTAAAATGGCATCCTAGCCCACATTCACCCTGCGCTCATTCTAATTGGCTTAGCTTGGCCTTACACACCTCCACCACTCCAATTAGATTAACATCTCAGCCCCAGTTAGTTCCCGACTCCAATTAGCATCACTGCACACATTCACTCCCCTCAAGTTCGCAAAGACTCTGTGTTCGCAGGCTGCTCCTCTAAATAAGCCCACAGAGCAAACATGTGCATTGCACTTGACTACCTCCCATGGTTTTATGCTCTCCATCAAGCAGCATGGCGTTATGGTGATGAACAGCAAGGGCAAGATTGTCACAACCTTGCTCACACTGGCTCATCGTCTGTTACAAAGCATTTCGCAGATACAGTACCTGCCTGTTAGGCCCAGGCCCAGCTGTCACCTCAGCAGCCCTCCCTGGGCTCACCACCAGCACACTTCAGCTATCCTTGAACTCTTTCGCCTTGTCCAACAGAGCTAGCTGCAAAGGAACCGTACTACTGGCAATATTCACCCTACAACAATGTTTTATCTGCTTGTATGTTGTTAATATTCCTCTTTTTCTGATTTTGATTTGCTTGGTTTGATTTTGTTTTCATTTAAATATTTGGCTGTATTTGAGCTAATAATCACCTACGCTGCATTCACTGCCCTCCTGGCTGGCCTGGAGGGGGATTCCCCCTCTCTGAGATCCTTCCCAAGATTTCTTCCCATTTTGGCTTCGGTTTGTTTTTTCCTTGCCTGCTGTGAGGGTTCAGTTCAGGGGATGTTGTTTGGTTCTCTATAAACTGTGGGCCTGGAACGGTTTATATAACAATGCTATAATTATTGCACTACTGTACAATGCATGTAAACCAGGAATGTCACAGTATCAGAAATTTTGGTAGTTGATACCCAATATTAGTTAAATTCCACAATTTTAAATACCCGATTCAATGTCACAGCAAGAAAAAAAAAAAAAAAAAAAAAAAAAAACCTCTAAAAATCCCATTCAGTATAAACTCCTTTGTTCAAAAATTTGGTATAAACAGAAACTTTGTGTTTCAAGTATTTGAGCATGTAGCCTCCATTACAATAAGAACACTCAGTTATAATTTTGATTACAGTTTTGTCAGAATGACTGTAGCTTTAAATGTTTCAAGTATCTAAGCATAGAGTCAAAAGCTACATTAGAATAACAACACTGAGTGACAAAGTGTGGTATCAAGTTGCCTTGATGCTATTGATACTAAAAGAACTGGTGACATTTTAAATTTTGATCACTCAATCAATCAATAAATCAAATCAACCAGACTTTATTTATATGCACTTTTCAAACAAATACATGTAATAAAAAGTTTCAAAATTCTGGTAGTAACTTGTAAGTATTGTATAAGTAATGTATAAGTATCAGTTCTTGGGACAACCTTAGGTGCAACAGTGCATCACTTCTGAATTTGCACACAATGTCACTTTGAAGCCTCAGGGAGTGTGTCCACTTTCTCTGATGCACATTGTTTACTCAACATGTTCCCCTTTATCCCAGATAACAACTGCATGCTACACTGGACTAATGCACGACTGGACACTAACTGTGTGTGCTTGCTGTCGTGAATGCCAATGTGTGTGTGTGTCTCCTGCACGTCACACATAAAAGGTTAACACAATACCACAATGCATTAAGAAGACCGTTTCCATAATAGGCTCTCAGCTCCTGGGCATTCCATCAAAGTCCCATCTCCCTTATCTTTCTTTCGAGCGCTTTGTTTTGCTGATAAACAATGGAGGGATGAACGGACAGGGGGATAAATCTGATACGCTGTTGTCCTGGGGACTGGGAGTTGAACTGAGAATCTATCTCTCTTTTACCTCTCTCTGCCAGCTTAATTTAGGCCCTGATTACAACAAAAGTGGAGAGCTGTGCACCGTAAATGATCTGATTGTTGAATCAGATAAAGGGACAAGAATCCCAAACAATTACCTGATCAACTGATCCCCCCTGAGACTGACAAGGCAGCTGGAAAAAAAAAAAAAAAAACATTCAATCCCTGGCTGTCTAATGCCCGGGACTAGACAACAGAGGAGCTTTTTAATGTAATGTAGCTTCACGGTAAGATTATCTGTAAGCTCAGTCTCAGTCCCTCTTACCATGCTGTCCAAACAAAGGATGACAGAAATATGAAGGGATAATGAAAAGATACGGGTTAGAGTCTGGATGCAACAGATCATATAGCTTAAGAAGAGAGGGAGGCAGAGATGGAGGGATGAGGATAGGAGATTTGCTCGGCGGTCGTCCTGAGAGCCACGCAGAACAGACAGCTGATGCTTATCAGCAGCTGGGGCAGCAGTAAACGCGAGGAGGATGAAAGAGGATGAGGAGGTCAAGAGAGGGTGAGCGTCACAAAGGTAAATGCAGCTTTTCATGCTTCATGTCAACCTTTTCTCAGAGCTCATAGTCATCTGTCGCCTGCAGACAGGGCACTCCAAGTCTGGAGGTTTTGATTCAGCTCTTTAACAACGCACATATCATATGACTCTATCATTCTCTCGAGAATGTGAATCGCTTACCTCGGGTATGGCGGGGCCTCTGAATGGCTCTTTCATATGGGCTGGTGCCTCACGAACTTACATGTGAGTCACATGTGAGAACTGAGCTGCCTGTGTATGTGTTCACTGTTCTCAGTCTTTTAATACAATATAAGCTTCCACATTCTATTTCCCCTGTTTTTTTTTTCTTCGGGAATGACTATGCGCAATGTCTCTTGCATCAAGTATAAATAAATATGTAAATACGTAATAAGTAATAAATAAGTAAATATATAAGCAATAAGAAGTAAATATGACCCCTTCACCTTTTCTTCCCAAAAAATTTCACTCTGCCTCCCACTCAGAAGAGTCAGTCAATCTAATCAGGGGCACCAGAAATGAATGGGAGACATTCCCACAGGAATGTTGCATTCCTGAGACTGCAGAGTGTGACGACAGGCCATGTAATCATCTTATCATCAATATTTCAACTCTCTTCCCTGCATCTGAATACACCAATGATGCATCCGCAGTGGAAAAAAGCCCCAAAAAACCTCTATTCGTCCTCTCTCTCATCACTCTCTCTGCCTCTCATTTTCTTCTTCTGCTCCTGCATTTCCTTCCTCCAACCTCGCAGGTGTAAAATTAATGGGTGGAGGCAAAGCCAGATGAAACTTCTCCATTAATCCATCCAGTATATGAAAAACCTATTATCAGTTAATTTTTGAAAAACTGATCTTGACACCAAAATCAATATCATAATCCAAGGTATTAAATGCTACAGTTATAAATTTTGATTAGTTTTACCATGGATGGATCAAGAGTGTGATAGAATCGAGAACCAAGTTAAGGTACATGTTTATGAATGAATGCTAGTTTCACTACACAGTATGTTTTTGTTCTGTTACTGTTTGCCCTCTTCAATTTGTCCCCCGTGTTGTCCATGGACAGTCAACTGCACACGCTGGCTCTCTATCAGCTACACCCTGTTTAACATTCATATGGCTCTGCACATGGGCATCAGAATGATGTAACGTTGAGCACAAAACTTTGCTCAAATAAGGAATTCCGGATCAAGCGCATTTTCTCCAGGGACAAAAACAGATGGATGTTTTTATCTTCACATATTTCTCTCTTAAATGGGACTGGATCCACTAGATTCTGCTGTCGTGTTCCAGCCCAAATAATTATTTTGCAAACAAAAAAATACACAGCTGGCTGTTCAGTTACTGGTGTCAGGCTAAATTTATAACTAGAGTTATTGTAGCTTGCCTCTAAGACATAAAAATGCCCTGTCAGCTTGCAGCCATGTCCATTTCTTTGGCCAATCAGTCATGTTTTTTAAGGATGACAGCTCAAGTATTAAGAGGAGGGAGAGTCACTACAGTTCCAGTCATGTGTAATGCATCATCAGAGGTGTCTAACTACCTGGCGTTTAGCAATACTTTTTTTTTTTTTTTTTTTTTTTTTTTAAATTGCGTCAATTGTTATCAGACATCTAGTGGTCTTAAATTACTCTGAATTAGGAAAATCCCATTCAGTTCTTCCACAGATGATCTTTTTTCAGTGCAGAAGTCTTAGAAATGCTAACAAATAACAACACGACTTCTGAAGCCTATTCACACCAGTACAACCGTGTAACACAAGGCTCACCTTGCCCCCTGTTTTGGTTTCTTTTCTCACCTCTCATCTCCCTATTTTTCTTGTATTTTGATCCTCTTACTCTCCGTTTGTCCCTTTCCTGTCTTTCCTCACCCTTCCCTTTTATCGTGCTCTGTACCCTCCGCTTTTCCTGTGGCTCTCTTTTCTCTCTCTCTACTCTACAGCTCTTATTGCATGAAAACAAAAAGTCCTGCACCTCCACACATGCATCCCTCCCACCGACCCTTCTCCTACCTCTTCCCATCCATCACTCTCTCTTGCCTCGCTTCTCCCTCCCTGCCTGCCTCCCTCCAGAGATAATTACTACAAGCCTCGTGAAGATCAGCCTGTATTTAAACAGCTGAGTAAGCATGGCCTGGGGCTGCTGACAGCCGCTATTCAACAAAAGTCAAGTGAAACAGTAGAATAGAAAATAATACTTTGCATGCAGCGTTACAGGGGGACCCTGAAAAACAAAACAAGCACCACTGTGTGGACTAATAGGACGACAGAGGAACAGCACTGGACTGCTTCCTTATAGTAATGAGCAACACTAAACACCAGTGTTTTACCACCATTATGCATACATCATCCATCAATACATCATTATGTGCATGCTGATGACAGGTTTGCAGGGTTTCTTCAAAACATTGTGGCATATGACATACACGACACCAGGAAGGCAACATATGCACATGCAAGCGCACCAACCCGCACCTGCTTCGTTGTATGTGGCCGACAGCTTGTCCAGCATTTCTCGGTCGACAGCGAGAATCTGCTGCTCCAGGATGGACGGATAGGACAGGCCACTCGACTCCTTTTTCTCATCCTTCTCCTTGTCTTTTTCTTTTTCTCTCTCTTTCTCCCGTTCATAGGTCAGTAGCTGCTGGCGAAGAGCCTCGGGCAAGTGGGCCTTGGCAAAGTCAGCAGCCGCCTAATAATGGAGAACAGACGGAGACAGAGACAAAATGAAATATCTGGGGATGATAATAATTTTAGTCAATGACACCCACATGCAACCTAACATACTGCGGTCTACAGATTCAAAAGTGTGGGTGTTTTTCGCTGACCATGTCAAAATCGCCGTGTTATTCATATGATGCTGATGTCACCATATCTAAGCACTGAAAGAGTGAAAAACAATAACAAGGATCAAATGCACGCTCTCCGCTGTGTGAGGCACTGAAGCCTGAGCCAACTCAGCAGACAGTTGGATTATTTAAAAAATAAATTGCAGGGGGCGAGCTGCTATAAAAATCCTTGATGGTGGCCATGTAGAACATAGGCTATAAAAAATAAATTCACTGTTTTTAGAAGAGGCTCACTAGTAGATCAGTGATTTATTCGCTGATTTATAAGTGGACACACACACACACACACACACACACACACACACACACACACACACTGTATGTGGAGATTGGAGTGGACAGTCAGGCTGCAGCAGTAGAGGTAACCTGCTTTTCCTCTCTGCCTTGCTGAAACGCAGATAAATCACAGATAAACAAACAGAGATAAGGAAAGGAAAAGTGCAGCGCCAGTCAGACACACACACACTCACACCCCACTGTGGGACAGAGCTGAGCTAGAGAAACCGTATCCTCTCCCCTATCCATTTTATCCTAAGGATAACACCAGCCACTAAAGCTCTTTTCACAGATTCATGCTGCCTTTCCAGAGTAATAACGCTGCCTTCGTTCCTCCGTCTCTCCTGACTCAGGGCCAGGCGGGGAGGACAAGCCAGTCCAAGGTCATAAAGTTCAAGATGTTCTGAGAGCAAATGTCAGGTATTATACCGCTCACATCCTGCTCATATAACTACAGTATCCCATATTTGTTGTGGCTCACATTTCTTAAAGGGATATGAAATGACAATATGAACTTCATTAAAATGAGTTTTGGTGTCATCATTCAGGGGAAAAAAACACTATGAAACGGTGAATCTGGAGGCCTCTCTGGGCAGAGGGAGGCCTATCATTTGATTTCTATCATTTGATTAAAGCTGCTGTCACATGGAAGAGTGGAGTAATCCAATCAAAACATGGCCTCAGTTTTCTATTCCTCCCGTCCCCGTTTCACTCACTCTTCAACTGCACCTGTTGTCCTCCACTGGCCTCGACAAATGGTAGTGACAGCATCCTAACTCTTAGCTTGTTGGCACAGCATGTAAATGTTGTGCTGTTCCTGGATGCAAATCCACCATTTTATCCCCAATTATTTCACCGAGGCAAAAAATACCTCAATCTTACATGGAGTTTTCGCTTTCTCACATCAAATCGACTATAACAGGCCTCCAAAGTGTACGCTTTTATTGAGGAAGCTGTGTTAGCTGTGAAAATATTTACAAACATATTTTTGCAGCCCTGTAGCTATTTCAGTTCCAACAAGTCAGGCATTTTCTAGGGAGGCACATTATTGGATTTCTTGCAGATATCCGACATGCAGATATTTTCCAACTCTTTTGGCCGACTGCCGATGTTGATACCGATATATGCTCATATTTTTTTTTCCAACCAGTTGCAGAGAACAGCAGGTCACTCCTGTAGTGGAACTGAGACATTATTATGGCTACTCTTATTGTGATGCCCAACTGGCAGATGCAGACATGAAAAACAATAAGGATGATGTACCGATACATATTGTGCATCCCTAATATTTTCACCTTGGAGGACAGCTAGTTGGATTTACCAGAGTAGCCCCACTGGAATGTATTACTGTGTATTACTGTATTACTAATTCTCTACTTAATACTTAACAATACTTAATAATAACAAATAAGAAAAAGGACATTTTTTAACTGAGTTTACCATCCCTTTAAACGTTTTTCACTTGCACGAATTCTGACAAAGTACCATTAAACAGCCAGTGGAAAGAGAAAGTGGGATGAGCTAATCAAGGCTGAAGGACAGAAACATTTTCTAATTTCTTCTTGATGCTGAATAATTATGATGAGGCCACAGGACAGAGACCCATTCATGACCCCTATGTCTCAAGTGTTCTCTTTCATAAGCTCTCTCGTCTGTCTCTACCTCTCTCTCTCTCTCTCTCTGCCTGCATCTCATTCTACTCCGGGAAAATCACTTCTAAGGACTTTGATAACCCTGTCCCTTGTACTCCTTCTCTGTTCTCATGAAAACACTCCCTCTGTTTGCCCTGTGTTATATTTCACCAGTCCTGTCGCTGCCTCCCTCTACAGCCCTTCACTCTTCTGAGCTCCTCTTCTCTGACCCCTGAAGCATTTCCAGTGTTGTTCTTCTGTGCATGTCGCTTTTTCTCATTTCTCCATTTCCTACAATCCCTCCTCTCTGCTTCCACAGTGATGTTGGGGCCCTAAGGCGAGGATGTCTTGACTGAGGCTTTCTCCTCCGCTCACTCTTCAATTCTCTCCTGCTCGCCCTGTCACTCTCTCACACTCTTCCGCTTCATGCTCTCGTTCTTACATCTCTGTCTGAAGGCAGGCCAAACGTCGGGCCAAGAATCCCTTCATCCCGCTGTTACCGCGGCGGCTGCAGGACTCAGAAACTCAGTTCAGAGGTCATGAAGGAAGTGGGAAATCTTCTGTCTGCCTGGGTTACACCGCAGCCATCACTGAGCAGTTTGTCTGTCCATCAATCATTTATCGAGCCATTTTTCCCTTCACTAATCACCAAACTCCTGACTATTTGTCTGTGTGTGAGTTAGAAAATGAAATCTTTAACCAAACACCTCGGTACTGACACTGTGAGGATATTGTTACACAACGCTTTCTCAATGCTTTTTAAACAAAAGAGATTTTTGATCATTAGTAATGTGGATATGATGACCGAGCAGGTAGAGGCACATGAGTGAGAGCTAATCCTCGCTGAGGGGTGTGGATGGGTCGTGTGGGGTCAATCACTGCCTCCACATCAGGATTATCCTGTTTTCCATGGGCACTTTCCAACAAAAAATAAATAAATAAATAAATAAAAATCAGGAGAGATTTTAGGGTGCAACATGCTTTGAAAATAATAATTAAAAAAAATCTGTCTGCATTACTTTTACACAGGTCAGGCAGCCTAGCAACAGAGATGGCTAACAACTAGCCCAGCTGTCAACTGGACCACGGCTTTGTGACGATGCGGATTTGACCAAATATATTAAAAACCATGCATAAAATTTACATACACAAAATGAGTCAGTGTTACTCCAATATTAATTGCTGGGGAATAGTGAGTCAGTATTTTACAAATGGCTAATGGTGGTGGCTAATGGTTGAAGTAGGCGAATTTAGCTTATATTAATGCTACAATCAGTTTGTTGTTGTTGGCTCAAAGCTTCATGGTCGGTGTGTAACCTAAATCTACCCACGAGTGATTAAAGTTGACTTCGACTACAGGCTACAAGTGTAAAACTAAAACATATGAAAAACATGAAAAAAAAAAATGAACATTGGCCTTTTTTAGCCTTTATTTGTTTGTTTGTTTGAAAAAATTCCCTTAAACCACTGCCAAGCTGTTTAGTACTTGTGCTACTGACATTACTGAATTTGTAAACAGCACAATATTATTTTAGGCTATAGTCTGATTATAATTTGAACTATACTGTATATATTGTACTGTTGTAGATTTGAATTATGCAGCTATTTAATTTGTAATCTGAAAAGCATTTGAAACAGCTGTACTGTATTTTGAAAGCAAATAAAACAGTCAATAATAGCAAAGCTGTCTTCTCATCACTTTATATTCATATTAATGTAAATATACAAATGTCAATTAGTCATCTGCCGGACAAAGATTTTTTATAATAATAATTATAACAGTAATAAGAATGAGAATGATTCTTCATAATAATCATCCACTTGGGTTGATAAATGATCACTATAAGATCACTGAAATAATAGGTGCAAGGGTAAAAAAAACAAACAAAAAAAACTACAACCTATACTGTAGCACGGCATTTAAAACGAGAAAAGACACCGTTCATATCATGATGTAATGATATCCAAAATCACAGATGACGTCTACTCTGGTCGTACTGATATCTGGCCAAGCCCAACTATGTGCTCGCACGCCCGCGTCATGCATCACACACAGTTAACAAGAGGCCTAATTGTTGCTGCCACACATCACATGCTGCTGTGCGGCAGGATAGGCCTGCACGTAGACACTCTCGGTTATCTGACCATCTCGCCTGCTGCTGGCTTACCAGATCAACACATCAGACACCTGGCTGCAGCATCAGCATCTGCACCGGCTTAGGGGATGAAAGGAGGGAAGCGTGGATGAGGGGTGAGGAGGTGGGGGGGCGAGTGGGATGGACAGGGATGAAGACTGCAGGATAGCGGGATGAAGGCTGGATGGCAGGGATCAAAGATGAGGAGATAGGAGGGGACAAAATGGAGGCTGAGATTAGTGGATGGGCTGGAGCACAAACAAGGAATGCAGGAAGGGAAATAAATGAGAGGGCAGAGCCAGAGTAAATAAGATAAGGTTGATAAGGTTGGCTAAATTCCTCAATGGAAGCATGCTGGCTGGAAAAAAAAAGACAGAAAGAGGGATCAGAGTGAGAGAAGTGTAATAGCTTTCTTGGTATCACTATGATAACCATCATTAATAAAATGAAAATTGATAGTTTAATTGATAATAAACTTAAAATATGATAAAGTGAGACATTAAGCTTTGGTCGTGAGCTCACACCATCATACACACCATGAACAAACACAATGTAATACAAATAAAAAAGCATGAGTGAGGTCACACACAGAGGCTAGTCAAGCATCGTACTTCAGCCCAATATTTCTGCATTATTTTGTGCCATTTTAAACTTTTCCTGTGCTACATTTCAGATTCGTGTTCTTTGAGATTTTTATGTTTTCTTTAAAGTAAGTGGGGAAGCCTTTGCTTAAAGAAAAATAAGACCTCGTAGTAGATAAATGACATTTCAGGTGGATTTTTTCTTTCTTTTTTTTTTTGGTGCACACAAACAATTTATTTTACTCCCAACACAGGCGCGTTTGCTTAGAGTGCAATCCGTCATGGATGTGAAAAATGTCACATTGGGCTCTCCTTCACAGCAGACTTCACATGTAGCACATCCAAGCACAAACAACACGCACTCACATGCACAGACACACTCACACGCACACACACACACACACACACCTTGCACATCTCAACAGGACCACCTACAACATTTCACGCTTTTCACTGTCCACCGCGTTAGCTCCTAACTCCAACCCAATCTGATACGCGGCCCAACAGAAACAGTCAAGCCTTTTAAACAGATCCATCCATCACACTCCCAAGCCAGCAGAAATAAGGAAAGTCATCTGAGTTTGGCTTTAGAATCACCCTGAGGGAGTTTCATAACCAAGGTAGAAAAATCTCTCTCTGCTGTCCCGCTGACAGATCAAGCAGGAAGACAGAGGGAGGAAGAAAAAGTGAAGAGAGGGGCAGACTGAGATGGAGTGTAAGAACTGTTCATTAGCATCACTCAAGAACATCATTAAAAGGGAGAGAGACAGAGAGAGAGAGAGAGAGAGAGAGAGAGAGAGAGAGAGAGAGGGAGAGAAGGTCTCTCCCGTTTACAGACAGAGGTTGGATAGAGTTACAGGAAACCATCAAAAGAAAAAAAAAGCACACAAAGCAGAGGAGACACCACATTGGAGAGAAGGAAAAACAGCATTTCTACAATTTCCCTTTGTTGTGTTGTTTCCAAATTTGCGTGGAGTAAGCCTTCACTATGATGTGAAAATTACAATTGCAAAATTCATCCCCAGGGAGACGATGCCCGTCATTCTGCTGTCTCAACATAGTTTGCATTGAGTCTAAAAGTGATATTCTCACACGTTTATTGCCATCAGCAGCAGGAAAGATACCATTTGTTTTTTACAAATGCTAAAAAAAGAAAAATACTGCAGTTATTTTGACAGAGATAGTGATATTATTCATAATATTACTCAAAATGCATTTTTTTTGGCATCATAATATTCACTTTAACTGAAAAGTAAAAGTAAAGTGATTATGATGATGTGACTTTTGCTGGGATTTATACCACATAAGCATGTTTTCTTACACCTGGAAAACACAAATTCAAGGCCAGGCCATCTCTGTAGCAACACAACACACACTGCACCAAAACTGCAATACAGCCAAGTGCAGTATCCAAACTGCAGTTTGGATACTGCACTTGGCTGTATTGCAGTTTTGATAATATTTTGATTGATTGTTAAACTGTACTTTTTGCCTTTATTTAACCCATCAAAAACTCTTAATAAATAGCCAAATAGTTAAATACAAGGCTGAACAAAATCAAATAGAAAAAAGTAGATGAAGATGGCAGGCGAGCCTCTCTGTTGTGTGTCTCTCTCCGCAGAGTGACATTGCTCCGTCCGTCCATGCTGCTGTGGGGAGCAAGGAGAGCAGGGAGCCCTAATTTCATTATCTCACACCTGAGCTATGTGTCAGGGCCGTGCCAAGTGCAGGTCATGGGTGGGTGCGAAAAGAGTGTGTGTGTGCATGCACGGCAGTGTGTATACTGAGGTGGTAAAGGGTTGTCACCAAATCAAAAATAGAAGCCCTTTCCTGGGACCTTAGTGGAATGTGAACAGAGGAAACCAACACAGGGGGTTAAGTATCTGAAGGTCTTAAAGTCAGAGCTGAATACCATCTTTACTGGTTATTTTACCTACTATATCATGTCTTAATATCTCCCTTTTTCTTAATTCAACAGAAAATCATTGTCTTGATACTAGTGGAGCAATTTGCAATCTTCTGCTCTGTTGCAAAATATTGAGAAAGAAGTCAAACTGCATTGCAAACCCACTAGTATATATTTTTGATCCACATGATCAAAATTTGGGGTTCAGGACTATGGATTGGGCTTTGTCTGTCTGTCCATAATGTACAATTTCTGAGCCTCTGCTGACCTGTCATGGATTTTAACACTGGGGTTTATCATTTTGAATATAAACCTGACTGGCCTACCAGAGTGCCAGCACCAGGCCAACAGGGCAATAAGATTACCTTGGACACTTCTGGTGAAATTTAATTAACTTCTGGGCAATGATGTGTTTTACACTGATATCCAGTATGCCCAAATATAAGTGCTGTGGCTCACCACAGCACCACCAACAGGTTAAAAAGTCTCCAAGTTTCAAACAGCAGTGACTCAGACACCGGCAAAAACAGTTACACCCAGGGTGACTTGGACAAATCCTGAGGGACGTCATGGTCACTGCTGACTTGTTTTTCACTTGCTTTGAGAAAAATAAGATTATACAACTGAATATGAGACAGAAGGACTTGTAAAGATGAGCATAATTTCATTGTGTATCCTGTAAGAACACACTCTGTGCAGTGTGAGGCCAGAACCAGAGTGGAATTGTTTGTGTGGCCTTGAAAACACCCCATCCTTTGCACGAAAACTCCCAGACTTTACCCAAGCATCCCAAAACTATTTCACTTTCCCAACCACTGAATCTCACCCAGAACCACAACAAACACTCAAAGTACAGATGGGATCGTGGATGGTGGGTTGGGGTGAGAGGGGTGCTGGCACTTCTGAGTTTCAATCTCCTTTAGCTGCCAAAAAAAAGAACACACACAAACTTACTATATACGTGTATATAGTAAGTCCAACACATATTCATAATTGAAAAAACAACAACAACAACAAAAAAAAAAAAACAACTGCAAGCACAAGCAACATTCATATTCAATGACCAGCAGTCGTCTCTCAGCGGGTCCAAACATTAAAGAGGATGTGAGGCCCGACCCTGTGCTGTGTCGGACGATACAGGTGATTTCACTCTACACTGATTGAGGATTTGAAACTCCAAAGGAAGCGCTGTGAAAGTAGATCACGACGAGAAAGTTCAATAAAAGTCCATTTAAAGTGGCAAGGAATGCTTCAGTGCCTTCAGCCTGAGGAGGGCTACACATGAAACACTGCGTCTTGGTTGAAGTTCTCTCCCTCTCCCTCCCTCCTTCTCTCTCTCTCTCTCTTTCCCTCTCTCTCTCTCTCTCTCACTCTCTCTCTGTCTCTCCTTCTCTGTCTCTCTCCCCGTCTTTCTCCGTCTCTCTCTCCGTCTCTCTCCCCGTCTTTTTCCTTTCTCTTTCTGTGAAACAATGCCTGTGAGAGAACTGTAAGACTGTTATGTATGAACATCTGTCACAGGTAACCATGGTTACAATGGCCCAAGACCCTGATTGGCTCAACATCTGTCCCACCTTGCAAGGTGTCTCATTACAAGTTCCCTCAACCTTCTGGTAAAATATGAAGACTTGCCCCTGGGAACAACAGACCACAGGTTGTTGGCTCATTCAATTGCCAATAAAGCAGATTTTATAGCAAAGGTGACCGTCTGCACCTCCAAATCTAGTCAAAACATACTCACACACACACACACACACACACACACACACACAAGTATACATTCACACCTAGACACACAAACAGAGTCAGACTTTGCCCCTCCTTGCTCATAAAGTGAAGGGAACTATTATCGAGGTGATTCGCATTCAGGCAGTGAACAGGCCCACAGCCATCAGTCTGTATGACTGCCCCCACCCTCTCTCACCACCAGCCACACACACACACATACACACACACACATGCACACACAACTTGGAGAAAGATCACACTGTCCTTGCAGGGACAGCAGGGTCCATTAGAGGAGGTGAGGGCTCATATTGAAGCTAAACAGTCTATTAGAAGGAGGCGGGCGGGCTGATGCATGGCTTCCTATAGCCTAACCTCATAGTAATATCACCCTATCAGTGTCTATGGCTGACACCGACTTCATAATGGACTGATGTTTAGTTTATAGGAAAGAGCCTCAGCATCACTTCCAAAGCTGTGTAATTCCAGCACATGACTCACATTTCTGCAGAAGCACGTGGGGATTTCAGGTGCTTGTATGAGCAAGTAGCAGTGTTTTCCCTCTACATTCATCCAGCAGCGGAGGTCCACAGTAGCAAGAAAATTACTTCTAAAACTTCTCGAGGAAAAGAAAAGACGGATCCATTAACCTCTTGCGCACCAATTTTCCCATAAATTTCCCCAAAAGTAGCTTCAAGTTCAACGGTGGCACATATGCATTCTGAGGCTGCATCACACTTATATGGGGTGAAATACTGGAACCCAAGATGCCATTGTTTTATGGCTGCACCATTACATTTACAAAATTTAGATACGTAGATGTCTTGATCATTTTATACGCATTTCCCTGTAATTCAGCATATTTAGTATCTTTGGAAACCTTTGGATCTCTACCAGAATTTCAAATAAAGCTCTGTGGGTTTGAACAACGCTCGGCCATGCAGCAATGACAAACCCAGCACTGGGAGTTGTGGAGTTGAAGAGGTTAAGTTTAAAAAGTGTCGAGGTGCTGACATGAACACGTCTGCAGCACGGTGGTAAAGAAGATTTAGACTTCCATTTCTCTGTGTCCTTCCAAATCAGTCATTCACTCACTGGCAAACACACACACGCGCACACACACATACCACACATATGCAAACAGAGCTGTCACAGCGTAAATGTGGCACCCATGAAACGTAATGCCAGTCGTTAAGTACAACAGCCCTGTAATTTCTTGGGTAATAATCTATACATGCCTGAGTGTTAAGCACCGTGATTGCAGAGACATAGAGAGAGTGTGCGCATGTGTTTACGCATGCCAGTGTTTGTGGCTGTGTGTGTGTGTGTGTGTGTGTCGCACAGACACAGACAAAAACGGTTATTACCTTGGCATGGGTGCACCACACCTTTCGTGCCTGTCTCTGAGAGCAAGAGGGGTGGCAATTAGAATAACAGTGGCTGGCATAAATCAGCATGGGCCACATAAACGAGAGTGAGAGGGGAAAAAATGATGGAGATAAAAAAAAATGAAAGGAAAGGAGGGAGAAAAGGAGAGTAAAAGTGATAAAAGCACTTTAAAAGTGCAGTCAGGTGGAAGAAAATGAGGGAAATGACAGGGAAAAAACAGAAAGAGAGAGAGACAGAATGGGAATAGTGATCTGTGTCAGGCTGAGAACTGATTTAAAATATTTTAGAACTGAGGGAGTGATTGCATTGTATATATTGATTTGTACTTGTATTGTACGGTATTCATATGCTTACAGCAGCATAATAATAATAAGTGTGTGTTTTACTGTTTTGTGATAGACACGAGTCCTTTCATCACTTTTATCTTGAGGGACCTGATGATGAAAACAAATGGCAAAAAAAACAAAAACAAATTGAAACCATGGCTGACCACAACTAGAACTGTGAAGTTAATTTTGTGCATGTGGGCGACAACATATGAAGGGTTACACCCCCGAAATAGCAGTATTTGTCAACAACAATTGTTTTGGAAGTGTCACTTTCAAAATAGCTCATTTTGAAATAAAACTATTTCTAAATGTAAAAATGGAGAGAGAAAGTTTCTGGCGTGGGAAGCAACACCCCCTCAGCCATGTAGCAGCAATGTGTTGCTACATGGTGTTTCTGTGAGAGGGCAACGCTCTCATGTTTTGGTCACAGCGCAGACAATACTTTGGATCCTCCCTCATCCTCCACCTCCAACAGGCCTATTATTACCAGCAGCCTTGACACACAACTGTGAATAATGTCATGCCTTTACTGTTACTGTCAGTAAACACAGGATAATTCTGCATAAAAACTACACATTCCTCCTACATAATCATGCCTCCCCCTCTGTTCCACATGTGACTAGGAGAAAAGCATTACAGGGAAAAATGGAGCAATGCCATCAAAGTTAAGGTATAAAGGATTGACATTCCCTTTGCACACCTGGGTCCCCATCTTTAAAGAAGGCAAAATGCATTATTGATACCGTCTTCAGTTTTATGTGAGCCAATGCAATAGTAAAGTGGATTATAACCCATACTGATATCTGAATGCAATAGCATCAGAAATAGCTCTCATTATAACTGACTTAAGTGTATTGGCCAGTGGCCACTGCTGTAAAAATATTACTGAATGGAGTAGACCTACACTATGTATTATGAATACAATTCATGAATTAGTGATTGTAAAGGTAATAAAAAGATATTTTACAAGGAACATTTCATTTCTTCCTAGAAATACCCTGACAGCTGGTGTTAAGAATCGATACAGATCCAAATCGACAAGCAGAGAGAAAACCAAAATCATAATAATTCCCAACCCTGGAGCTGGAGAGCTGGAGTTTGATGCTGCAGAGCCGGGGTTTGATGCTTATCACCCAGAATTATGATAGGAAGCAGATTATCGCACAATTGCATTTTTTTTCTAAATTAACAGATGTAAGGATAGAATGATGACTGTTTCTGTTCAGAGCCCAGAGGGTTTGGCTAAGCACTTCTCAGATATCCAGCCACTCGCAGATGTCCTTGTGCTGAGGACAGAGACAGCAATATTGAAAATTTCTCAAATACGATTATACATGACTTAAGATTTATATAAACACAGGTATGTACATAACGGGTAAGATACTAAAGGGTACTGATTGATGTATGGCAGGGGAAGAGAAGAGAAGAGAGGAGATGAGAGAAGAGAAAAATGAGACACTAATCAAATATAGAGGCGTCTCCATAGGTTTGTCCTTTGGCATCTATTAGAAATTCACTTGTCCTTCAGACCCTGACACCCACCTCTGGTCTATTTATATACACACCTCTGCGCAGTTTCTGTATGTGTGTGTCCGGGTTTGGATGGGGGTGGAGTACAATGCTGACATTTGCTTGTCTCCACTCTCCCTTTTGCTCTGCGGGAAAAGTGACGGAAAAGACAACCTGCAGGAAAGTTTATTTATATTACATTAATCTGTGGCTTGATCCTGCATAAGCAGAGTATACATTCTTGTCTTCTCAATTCCTTTAGCTCTTTCTGCTGCTGTTATTGCATTTGATGGCTCTTTGTTATGTTGAGATGACAAATACAAACCAAACTGACCTCTTAGATCAGTGTAAAAAAAAAAAAAAAAAAAAAAAGCTTTAAAAAGTTAGAACCAAAATAGAAGCAGTGTTTAGCTACTACGCTGTGGACCGCTGGGAGCAACTTCCAGATGATCTCAGATACACTCCACCTAAATCTTGACAAAAGCTTTTTTGTTTCCATGCCCATTTGATGGCAATCAGTAACAGCAGTGGGTTGCCTCTATATATTAGAAACTAAAAGAGATTTAATGATGGGAGAAATTGTGGATTCTGACACATTTACTCTTGCTTTTCAGTCATTTATTTTATTTATGTTCTATGCTCTTATGCTTTTAAGTTTGCATCTATTTTTCAAAGACCATACTATTGATTTTGTATGTTTCTAAGTGCAATATCTACAAAATGTATACAGTTTCTGCTAATCTTTTCTCGAAGCAAAAATCGTGTTTCAGAAGTCCGATACCATTTTATCCAGCCACTGGTTTCCATTCATGCCGCTATGACATGAAAAACAACTTTCAGATACTTCAAACTTTCTTCACACCAGTATTCCATCATTGTAATAAAGTCGTCCACGTTAGTTTTCCTAAAAGCAGCGGCACTGTTGTGTTTTGATGACTTGAATTGTCCCTCCGCTGTTAAATAGTCCCTAGTGAAACCTTTGCTTTACACAGCCAATCATCAGCTCTGGGGTTTATGAATGGCAACGACTTTTTTTAGTCACATAAGCAGAACATTATAAGGTGGGTGCCTCAACCAAAAAATCATATTTAAAAATCTTTAGAACCACCACATTATTTGCAAAGGGGTGTGCTGCAATGTAAAATGTGGGTAAATTATAGTAAATGGACCATACATTTAAAAACACTGGTGTGGTGCTTTAATGACTGAATTTTGGCAATTTGGCAAATGAGGAACCCCAGCAGAGTTCTGGACAAGATAAGCAAGATAAGGTTAAATTTAGCATTACGGTTGGCTGAGGGCTTTTTTTCTTGACCAATCACAACGCTACTGGCCACATCTTGCAGAGAACGCCCGGGGATTCATAATAACTCAGCAACTCAGGCAAGTGCAGACAAATGGCATCTGCTGCATTGAAGCATTTGGTTGTTGGAATATTAGATAAAGCATTTCGAATGGCTTTTATGTCCACACAATCGTTTTTCTTCTGACCACGTTTCTTCTTAAAGACTGAAATAGGTTTAGTTTTGACTGTTTTCTGTTGCACTGTTTCCGAGGTTCTCTGGAAATCAAATTTAGACGGGTAATATCTACAGATCCCTGTTGCATCATCATTTGGGTCATCATCAAGAGCTCTTGAGCAGATCTGGCCAACAGCAGTAACCTGAACCGGAGTCCATCCAAAATTTTCCATTCCATTCCATTCCGGTCCGATCTGTTCCATCCTGCTCCCGCCTGACCTCAGTCAGCACACGGCGGACCAGCGACTCACCAAACTCAGCAGCTGGAAGATATTTAACACCTGCTCTGACTGCGTTACAGGCTCCACACATGCAGTGCTATTTCACAGTCTTTGATATTTGACTTCACTCAGAATGCAGTGATGTGCTGTACAGACATGTCTAGTTTTTGTTTGCTTGTTTGTTTAGATATATCTTATTTCTCTTATTTCTACAAAATCCCCTTTAGGGATGAGTGTTGCAAATTGCAAATTAGCATCCACAGCAGACACTATGACACTTGCACTGGTTGGCTGTTTTCACTTTGTCTATGTACACTGTATCAGTCCCTATCGAATAAACCATAAATAAATAAATAAATAAATAAATACAGAGAGAGAGCTTATCTTACACAGGTGCTTTGAACAGACAGCAGGATGAAACCCAGTGAAGGAGGTTAGGCTGTAAAGAAACCAGCGAAAAGTAAAAAAAAAAAAAAAAAAAAAAAAAAATCCAAGAGTGAGTGTTTCTCTCCCCGTTTTGAATGTGGGGCACAAAGAGCCTAGAGGAGAAGAGCTAAGTAAATGTCAGCTACGCCTCTCTTTCTCTGTCTGACACACACACGCACACACACACACACACAACCAAGAGACTATGTCAATCTTACACCTCCCAAATGCTCATGCACTCCAGAGCCTATAATCTCCCTATGCGCCCACACATACTGTATACACATATCACATATAGACATACACACACATGCACAGACATGCACACACAACTGGCACATGCAAGAGCTTGTATTTGTATTCTTTCAATCCGGAGCGTGCGTTCTCTGGCACAGACTGATGTATCAATTGCATGAATATTCATATTCTAGTCATGGCAAGATTCACCCTCCCATCTCCCCTTTTTTTTCCCCCCAACACATCACACTCACTTCCTCACACAATGGTCATGATTTATGCAGCCCCAATCAATGGTAATCTTTCAGACAGACACACACACACACACACACACACACACACACACACAAAGTATGTGAACACTGAACCGGGCGCAATAGTGAGAAGGATGCCACAGCAGGGTCCTTCATCTTAATAAACTAATGAACCATGTCAGTGCTTTTTGTCTCCCTCTCTCTCTCTCTCTCTCTCTCTCTACACACACACACACACACACACACACACACACACACGCACAAAATGAATGTCTAAGGTGAAGTGCATCGGGGTCTCTCCTGCTGAGATTTAAACCCCTGATCAATCATTTCCTGCTTGATTAATTGCAATGCCGGATCTCCGGTTAGATTAATCAAGCCTGTCTGAGAGCCTGTTTATGTTTGAGCTGCCAAACACACTTCACTGAGGAGCCCAAAAACTAAGAACACACACACACACACACACACACGGTCCACGGTCAGTCCTCAGATGCTCTTCTTCAAAGTCTAAAACTATCAGTGACATTAGTCCCAGTCCAGTCTGATTTGTAACAAAAGGTATGAACAAGACAACGGTAAATAAACACATGAACTGACACACACACACACACACACACACACACACACACACACAGAGCACACTACAGCATTTAAAAGAGCCGATTAATCTGAAATATCCCCACAAAGGCTCTTCTAAATATGGTAATTTGACATTTAATTTGGGGCTGATGCTGTCAACTTAATTAAAGTAGAACCAGGATTCTACCTTTAATTTGTTGTAGGCAAAAGGGCTGCAACTAATGATTATTTTCCTTGTCAAATAATCTATTGATTTTTTTTTTTTTTTTTTTTTCAATGAATGGATTAATCATTTGGGGTATTAGTCTGATTCTTTCCTTGCTCTGATTAGCAGCCAAACAACCAACAAAGGTATTCATTTTATGATGACATGAATGGAGAAAAGTGAGCAAATCTTAGCATCTTAGTGATTCTATAACCACTAAATGTTTGGATTTTTCATATTTGACAATATGATTCATTGGATACGAGAGCTGTAATGAAGTAGATTTTCTGGTGATCATTTTTAATCGACTGATGGTTTCAGCACGAGTGGGTAAGAAGCCACGAAGATGCAGGTAGTGGGGAGAAACCTCAAGACCTTTTGCTCTCAACCTGTATCATCTCTCCCACCTCCTCATTGTGTAGGAGACAGCTCGTTGCTCTCCCACAGTCTCTCTCTCTATATCTCACACACACACACACACACACACACACACACACACACACATATATAACTTCACGCAGCAGCAGCAATACAACACCTCAGATCTGAAATATCAATTTGCACTTCTCTCCACTTCACTGCAAGTACAATACATGTCCACACCACAATATCGCGTTTCATTCACTCTCTCTGAACTCCTCTCCGCCCTTTTTCTCCACTCACGCTCTCCTCAGCTTTGATTAAGGGGGTCATTATGCGCATGGCATTCAAAACGCAGAATCCGAGCTGAAAACTCTTCAGTTCTCGTGATGTTCTCCCTCTCTCTCTCTGCCTCTCTCTCTCTCGCTCTTCAGGTGGATGCCTCCTCTACTCTTATCAAAGTAGGAAAATCACGGTAAGCATGACAAGGAAATGACGGTGAAATAAAGACAGAGAAAGTGAGAGAGAGAGTGAGAGAGAGAGAGAGAGAGAGAGAGAGAGAGAGAGAGTAAAGTGGCAGTATTCCCTCCTCCTCCCTCAGTAGCTGGTGCAGACAGATCTGCAGAGGACAGAGGAAACACAAAGATTTAGAGAGATGAAAGGAAGCGAATGTAAGATAATAGAATCCCCAGTGTTAATACCAGAGCAGCAGTTTGAGAAGAAAGCAAAGCAAGTTTTCTGTTTACAGATTACCACCTGTGTTGTGTGAGTGTACGCGTGTGTGTGTGTGTGTGTTATCAGATGGCAGCGCCTTCGCTGTGAGCCAGAGAGAAAAGGCAAGATAGAGAGGAAGGAAGGAGGGAGGGATGGAGTTGTTTACACACTGAAGAAAACACACGCTGTCGCACTGTTCCTTCCTCCCTCTCTGGTCTCTTCCTGCCGGGGGTGAAGGTCCTCCGGTGCCACTCCAAGATGACATCCATACAATCAATTGTGAGAAAGTATTGTGATACCACCAGGTCACAGCACGTGTTCAGGAGCTATGATATCAGAAAGGCGCAATATGATATGAACAACTTTGGACATCACAAATTCAAAGTCATGAGTTTAAAATCAAAAATGAAATTCAAATAAGAACATTTTATTTAGGCATCTGTCTATTTATTTACCTTCTTAAACAGTTTTCTCTTCCTTTCTGAGTTCACTTAGGTAGCTCCTTGTTTGAATAATGGTTTATGTTTCCTGAAGCTTCCTGATGTGAGTTGTATGTATATGTACACATTCAGGTGGCTGTCAGTGTGTGTTTACATATCTGTGTTCCTGTTTGGTATGCTTGGAAAAAAAAAAAAAAAAAAAAAAGCAAATTGTTGTTTGCCTTCTCCATATAATTCCTACTATTAAGGAAGAGACACGCACCTGAATGTCAACATGTTCTCTATTGTGTTGGCAATTTTATTTAGAAATAGTTGTTAATTTCTGATATTGCGCCATTATTACACCATAAAGTCAGTGTCATTTTGACCACAAAAATGACACCACTGTTCTTACACAGATGCCTGCCGACGATTGAAATGCAGCTTGAGTCATTAGAGTAGTTGTCATTCTGAAAGACTCCTGCCACCACGGGGCACGTTGCAGCACACTCTGCCAAGCGCTGCCTCCACCTGCCTGAATCAACTCCTTCCTGGACTCCATTCATCCGTCCCCGGGTCCGTCCTCATCTCCATACAGCTGCACTGCTTAGAACTCTTTCAATTAAATAAAGGTAACACACACAAAAATTAACCCACAGTACGGGAAGTAGCCATCCAATATTTCTCAGCCCCATGCACCTCATTTCCATGCATACTGTAAATATACAGCATGTTGAGCAGTGGGTGGCAGTCCTACAATTGGGGCACCCATAAATAAAGTAGAGAACGAAGCCTGGATTTCTGCTGATTTGTTTGCAGGAGATGCATGTGTGAATAAATTGATGGCTTTTCATTTTAATAATGCAGCATTCTGCTGGTGTCATCTATATTGCTCCCTCCCTCACTCTCACACTCATACATATTCCTGCACCTGCTCACAACTGAGCACAACTACGCTTGCTTACAATTCGCATCATTTCTCTCTGTTACGACCGTGTCCCTCCCTTGCTCATCCCAATGCTTCCATCTATATTCCTCGTTTCTGTCTTACCACCCACCCCCTCTTGCTATAACTCCAGAGACAAAGGTTGCATTTATCATGTTAATTACAAACTGCCTGCCTCCTCACTGTCTGTCTGATTAGTGACAGAGGGGGAAAAAAACAGCACCAGTGAAGACAGCCACAAAGACAACAAGTGCTTCATCAAGGTTTTCATGGATGTCTGCATGTGTACATACACACAGTCCATCACACAAGGCTTGCACACATCAATGCAAATGGTCCTAAGCCCCAGCCCTCTTGTTGGTCAAGCCGTGTGAGAGGCTGAAAATTTGACTCTCCCTTTTTGGCTCTAGTACAACATCGGCTCCTGGCTTCCACCCCACTCTGCATTCCCATACATCAATGAGAGGGAAAAACGCACAGCAATCAATGAAACGCCTGTGCGTGTGTGTGTGTGTGTGTGTATGTGTGCGTGTATGTGTATGCGTGTGTGTCATAGTGCAAAACTAAAAGCACCAGCTGATAAACATACACACATTCCCAAAAATCAATATTCATCTACTCGATCTGCTGCTGCTCTTGCAAGGAACGCTGACGAAAATGAAGGTTTGCGTGCCTTTATGTGTGCGTGCATGTGCCTGTGTGCATGTCACTTTAGATCTCTATCAATAAGAATATTGATCGGACTCAATGGGCTCTGAATGTGTGGAAGAATGTTAAGTGAGCACGAGGGCAAGGCTTTGCATAACAGAGCTGTGAAAAGTGTGGACCTGCTGGAAGTAGCTACCTATAGGAGGGTGACTCATGCCAGATACAAGGACAGAGACAGAGTTGGACGCTGCACCACATCAGTCTGGGTGACAGGCTCGGGCTTACTGTTAAGACCAAGCCATCCCACACTCTGGCAGAGAAGACACTTGCTGAGAATAAAGGATGTCTCTGAGCAATAAGAATCTGATCTGAGTTCACTTCCCTATCTGCTAACCCCAGTCTTCTTTGTAAGGCTGCCTGCTGCTGTCTGGGATCAACTTCACCTAACTCTCATTGGCTCAGAGACCCGACCGCAGTTCATTCTCCCTTCCAGCTTAGAGGTTCGTTTCGAGTAGTAAAAACTGATGAAGACAGACGACGAAGTGATGATGACACATAGTGCTCCATGATGGCTCAAATCGAACGCGCCGCCAAGTTTCCGTACACCATAATGAGGACAGGATGTGTCGCCAAAGACCAGCCCAGCAGCCCAGTTTCCAAACACAGGCCCAATCCCAAACGGAGTCCATTACGGCTCAAAACTACACCGTGGGCACTTGGACTGGCCATGTACAATAAGCTTCACCTGGAAAGCATCCAACGATTGTGCTTTCAGTGCGGTCCAGCTAATGAAATGAATCTTGCTCATATGCTGAATAAGCGGAGCCTGCATGAGGAATAATTCTGAATCAAGAATGGTTTTAATCATTTTTGTTCGCTTTTGGTTTGAAAGCTCCTGACGGCTTGGGCACATTTGTTTTTGTGGCTGCCTGGTGAGGGAAGGCTGCGGGCACGGTGGCAAAGCCAGCAGGCTCCGGGCCATCAGTGTCCAAGGCAGCCCAGTTTCCACAGCAGGTGCAGCAGCATCATGGACCAGACCCACTCCACTTTGGCCCGCTCACTATTTCCAGCCTTAGACACCACTGCCCCCCATGGGAACGTCTGCTAAGAATAGAAGCAAGCATGAAACATCCTCTCTTCTCTTTGTGTATGTGTTTGTGTATGTGTATGGACCACAGACATACATCAGGCTGTCGTTGCAGTGTTTGTGCTAGCTCAGGTGAGCCAGGACCCCATTGTTCAGCAAGACCAAGGGAGCGTTGAAGTCACCATTAGTGTCCTGGTATGGGCATATCACTCAGGTAAACACAATGATGGCCCTGTTCAAGACCAAGGGTTCCTAGCTCTAGCTCTTAGAAGAGGATTCTGGGAGCCGAGCAAGCATAAGCTGTGTGTTTGTGTTTCCACTGTACGCCCCTGATGGGAGAGGAGCGAATTTAATGCAAATAAGACGAAGGTGTCTAGTCATTCTGCATGCGAGTGACAGCAGCAAAACAGTAAACATGGAAGATGTCGAAACCATAATGTTCAGTTATTTGCCGCTGCGCCGCTTTGATGTTGCATTTAGTTTTGAGGAACAGATACGCAGACGCTGAAAATGACATTGAAGAAAAGTAAGAGCTGAAAGGAAACTGCTCACGGATATAAACTGTGACATGGTGTGCGCTTGCAAATGAAGACGAATGATATGATTTTCTCTCAGTCGCTGAAAAAAAAATGATCTCATGACAGAATGATCTTTTAATCGTTTTTGTTTGCAGTCACTGACTCTCGATACTTTCACCCTGCTTGCATCCTAAGTTGAGCCAATCGGGGGTGTTCACTGCAAAAATCCTGCTCAGTAGTCCCGAGGAACTCCAAGAACTGCCTCGGCTGCAGGGACCATTCGAGGAACTCAATTCCTGGGGCAAAAAGGGGGACGGGTTTGTCGGGCGAAAACGGGGGGAAACGTTCCTGGTTCCTCAAAAAGCTTGCCGTGCTGGAAGGGCAGTTTCTCCAGTGGAAAACGGGTGTAACAGCACTTCTGACAGCATACATGCATCCATACGGCCTGAAAAGAGGATAACTCCTTGATACTCTGTGTGCAATCTGTGTCAGAACCAGGAGGAGACTCTCTGAAATGATAAGACGGCAAGAGTAGTTTGTGCACCCTGTCGTGGTGAGCATTCAAGCTGTGTGTGCTGTCTTCAGAAGACACGATGATGGTGTGTGTGTGTGTGTGTGTGTGTGCACGTGTATGAGTATGTGCATTTGTGTGTGTGTGTTATAAGAAATAGATGTGGACTCCCCTCAGGACTGGAGGCAGCAGACTCTTTAATATTTCAGAGCAGTGATAAATAAGTCAGACAGACTGCAGAGAGATAAGGTGACTCTGCAGGGAGGAGAGAGGAAGGGGGAGGTAGAGCAGGGGGAAAAAAGAGGTGGAAGAAGAGATACAGAGGCAGAGAGTAAAAGGTGGAGAAAGATATATGGTAACAGTGCAAAAGGTCAAAGAAGACATGAAGAGGAGGAATGGCAAAAAGGGAAAATTCTGTTCATGCTATAAAGTGAAGCAAAGCCAAATCAAGTCAAGATGGGAAATATCCACTTAATATATTCAGGGCAGGGAGTGGAGTATGCTACCAAAGTGAGTTTACTCGAAACACTTCACCATGCAAGAGGGAATAGCAGACACTAATGCACAATGAGAGCATCACTTTAAATCTCCTCTCCACATTGTTGTTGTGTTGTTCCAATCAGTCGTGTAATCCAATGGAAGAATCTTTGTCCTTGTCCATGGTTACCTCCTTTCTTGTTCAATCTCTCTCTCTGTCTCTCTCTCTGTCTGTCTCTCTGTCTGTCTCTCTCTCTCCAATTGCATTCCCCTGGAAATAGTATCCTGGAAAGACTCAAGGTGAATGACAGATTTTGATTTCTGGGGACGAAAGAAATGGGGGTGGGGGGGTGTTGAGAAGTTGAGAAAAGGAAGAAATAATAAGTTAGGCGGGGGGAGGGGGGGCTCAGATGTAGGAACTGGTGGGAGGGAGTGAGACAGAGAATCCGAGAGAAAACAGAGACAGTTACTGTAGGAAAAGGTCAACAGAGACAGAGAGCAGAGTGAGAGAGAGAGAAAGAGAGAGGGAGAGGGACGATGAAAAACAGAGAAGAAAGAAGTGGAAAAGTATGTCATGCTTTCTCAGAGGAGAACTGCCCCATGTTACCGTGGCCTTCAGTCTGACAGACTTATGATCAAAGGCGAAAAACTTCTGACACTTCATACACAATCTGACTCACAGCTTGTTGTATAGTTATGTTGAGCCTGTATCTGTCAACTCCACATTTCACAGACACACACACTCTCTCTAAGCCGCTAAATCTAAGCAAACTTTGCTCTGATGCTTTCTGACGAACATGCATAATGCTGTCTGCCTGAAATAGAATATCTCCTGGCTATAGGCTGCAGGCAAGGCCTTGCTCCTATCTACAATATCCATGTTTTTATCACCATCTCTTTCGAAAGTAGTAACTTCTTCGCCGCCCTTTCTCCTCCTGCAAACAGCAGGTTTAAGCTTCCTCATCCGCCCCTGCTGGTGTAAGCCTAGAGCATCGCTCCTCTCTCTGCCTCTTTGTCAATCCTCCTCTCCTCTCCTCTCCTTTCCTCTCCTCGAGAGCAGCTCTAGCATCTCTCCTTTTCTTTCCCTCAATTCTCCGCTGCTTACAGGGGGCAATTCTCATCCCTCCCTCCCTCTCTGTCTCTTTCCTCTCACCCTCAGTAAAGCATCTCTTCTCCCTTCCTCTACTCCTCCAGCTGTAAGTGTAGCTGCCAGCTCCGCTGCCGGATAAGCTCATTAAACAACTCAGCCAGAGGCTAATATTCAGATTTCTCTGGACAACAAACACACGCAAGTATTAGATGTGTAAACCAACACCCCACACTCACACTTTCTAAACACAGAGGAAAGCTCAAAAATATATAGAAAACTCAGTTACACAGCAAAGGAAAGCAGTGTGAATACATAAAGGTCAGTGAGAGCAGGGAAAAAATTATGGAAAAAAAGAGACGACAGAATCCATGGAGAGAAGGGAGATCTAAATGTATAGTCCCAATCTCCCCAGTGGGATTAGTGTAAATCTAATCTGCCCTGCCATCTCTTCTACTCCTTTTAGCCTCGACTTAGGGCACTCTCAGGAAGTGCGCAAAGATCCCAAGAGCCTTGAGCTGGTAGCATTAGCAGGCATCATCGTAAGCTTCTTCTACACCACACTAATCAATTAGCAGCCTGCTTAGCCACCCATAAATGCTCCATCCAGCTCCAGCCATGAGCAGCCCACAGCCAGGAGCACCACAGCACACATGCTCTGATCACTAAGACCAAGATATAAGTATCCGCTATCCAACTTTCAGAGAGCAGCTATGTGGAAATAAGGGAACGAAGTACACGGAATGTGATACAGTAGAGGTAATTACCATATATGGCATATATACCTAACCATTTTAAATACCCACATATGAAAAATATTTGAATTTGTCACATTTTCATACATGGACATATATGTCTAACATATTACAAATAAGTGTGTTCATTATGACCATAAAAGGACAATATTTTGTTTTCATAAATGCACAGGTTATACTGTATGTTCAAAACATATGGACTACATATCATCATATCCAGAGGGGTATATATGTTTGCTTCATATATGACTCTGTATGAAACATTTATGACAGCATTTCTCTGGTGTAAGGTTATGTATGTACACCTGTACAATCTCATACAATCCAATACAACTGTTCTGCCATGAAGTTTACCTTTGTGATGCCATTAATACTCAGGTTTTCTCTTCGTCATAGTAATAGAGGTGTCTGGCATTGAGTTAAATTTACACTCTTCTCCACAATGGCGACAAAAACTGAACATTATAAACTTTCGTAAAAGGCAGAATTTAAGGCAGAGCTGTTGCACTGAACTGCATTAGATTGTACAGGTGGACCTAATAAAGTAGCCACTGAGTGTATATTCATATATGACATTTTGGTATGGAAAGCTGGGTGAGAGCAGTTATTTCACTGGGGTTATCAGGTGGGAACAAATGACAGATTTGTTGAACGAGGTCAATAACACCTCCAGAAGCCTCAACAGGAATGTCTGGCTGCGAAGAGATAAACTATCTCTGAGCGGGACAAAGCTATGCTCAGGGTTTACACTCAGCACGCCTTTTGTGGCCTTGAGCCCATCTGATGACATAGTTAGGTTAAAAACAAAAAATCCACTTTAAATCCCATCGAGTTTACGGGCTGCCATTGCTATTGTGAAGGCTTAAGCCTTGACTTCAAGCTTGCAATTAATAACTGTCCATTTGCCTCCTTTTCATCTCCTCCCTGCAGTCCCTCTTTCGCCTCTCCCTCCTCCTTCACCTGTTTACTCCGTGAGTTCAGCTGAAGGCCTCATCAGCATTAGATTGGCCCTGCTACACCCCTCTCACTAAATGCTCTAAAAGAAAGAGGGACACAAAGAGAAAAACAAGAGAGTGAAAAAAATAGTTAGGGTCATAAATCTCCAAAGGCCATAATCAAAAGCGCATGGTGGAGATCCAGCAGGATTGCTAGCTAGTGATTGGTACACAGACAAAGACACAAAGACACACACGTGCACACACACAGACACACACAGACACGCACAAAAATGTGTGCCAGCCATACAAATGAATACACTTCTGCCTTAAAATGCATGCAGAAGACACACTCGCTCATAAAATTCCTCTCCCTCTCAATTTAAATCGCAAGCACAGATTAATGACATGCTATGGAGTCTGAGCCTTCATTACAGTGTAAATTAAAGGCAACCTGGCTAAGGGTTGGTTAGCAGCGGATCAAGTTTGAAGGCCTGTAGCTCACAGCTCCTGCAGTGAATAGAAACCATCTGCTAATATAAGGCATTCATATCGGCAGCATTCTTTCTGTCGGGACGGATCGATGTCTGGCAGGCTGCAGAGCACATGTGTCAAGCAGACTGGCTGCACAAACACACAAACATGCGGGCACAAAATGAGGTCCAAATTAAAAAATGCACACTACAAATGACAAACAAGCTGTGTCATGTTTGTTTTTTGATCTGAAAGGCTTTAGGAAAAATGATGTATGGGGCACGTGCAACTCATTGACAGATGTATTGATAAGTGACACAGTGGCAGACGCACAGCATGGACAAACACAACCCAGGTGGCCTGCTAACGCACCTGCCCTGCCTATGGGCACATTGGCCAATGAACAGAGAAGAATAGCAGCAACTGTGCGCGCGCGCACACACACACACACACACACACACACACACACACACACACATCACTAACTCTCAACAGCTGCAACTTGCAACCTTCTCTCAGCCAACATTCTTCTCCTGCCTGCCCCACTGCCAAGACGGCAAGTGGGCAAACTTCAACTGACTCATCCATTTTCTCTCCATCAGTCTCACAAACGCACACACACACACACACACACACACACACCTAGACTCCCACAGTTGGGACTCCAACCGCAAAATAATGTTCATTTCCCTATTTTTTTTTTTCGAGTTTCCTTGTATGCAAAGAACGTTTTCATTTCCATTTCAAAACAGATGCCGTGTAGATTAGACCAAGCAGCCCAGTCAAGTCCAGTCATGTGATTTGACTTAGAAACTGCTAATCAGCTGTGCAGACCAAACACAGGCCTGAACCTTTACAGCAAAAAAAAAAAAGCTTTGCCTTGTATTTCTGTAGGTAAGCATTAGGCATTCAGAGACCATCAGTGGAGAGGACAGACTAGTGGCTTTGCACCGTCTACAGCCTGATCTTAAATCTACACTTCTCACAACGGGCCATGCTGGGCATTTAAAATACGGAAGGCATTGCATGAGCTAAATTAGTGCGCACACACACACACACACACATGTGCACACACACACACGCCCTAGTGAGTGAGCAGCTGAAGCCAATGTGCACACACCGTGGTTAGAGGGGCGGTAGACTGGTGGGCACCGGGAATTACTAAGGAGACATGGCTTCGGAGATAGAGTCATTTTGTCCCATTCAGTCGCTGCCAAAGAAAGAGAGCACAGAGAGTGAGAGGAGGGTGGGGCGTGGGGGGGCACCAACTCCTACATGTCACCCATCTCACCCACCCTTTGACCCCGTTGTCAACTCAAACGAGCTCTGCTGGAGAGGAATGGGTGGAGGTGGAGGAGGATAAAGAGAAGCTAAAGACCGTGAAGTCTGAACCTCACAAACAACTCTCAAGAAAAGCCTTGTTTGGACCTGAGTTGGATGCCCGTCCCAAGCTCCTCGCACCCACTGGGAACCATATGTGTGTGTGTGTGTGTGTGTGTGTGTGTGTGTGTGTGTGTGTGTGTGTGACAATGCTCACCCTGTGGCCCCCTTCTACTGGGAGGTGGGTGTATATTTAGTCAGAGGGTTTAGCAGAAGTGTTTGACAGAGTGAGTGTTGAATTATTGAACAGTCAGTGCCAGTGGGGAAGGACAGCACACCACGGCTGCAGAAGGCACTCTTATCAGCAACTACATACTGACTGCAAACACACACACACACACACACACACACACACACACACACACACACACACACACACACACTTGTCACTCAGACAGCTATCACACAATACAGTTCAAGACAACCCCAAAACTGCATGGTCTTAATAATCTACTAACTTTAAGAGGGAGTTGAGAACATGAAAATATACACACACACACACACAAAATCACAGAGGTGAAAAATATCATTACAGTTAGTGGATTTTTAGAAGGATTTTGGTATTTATTTTATGAAAAAATATGCTGGTGGTTAAAAAAGAGATTACAGCTGTTTACTCCAGGGCTAAACATTTAGCTTGTGTGACAGGCAACAAGCCATTCATCCGTTTATTCAGCGGGACTATTTGCCATGTTCCACTCCATGACTCCACTGCTCAGACGCTCCCCGACAGTCCTGTGCCTACAAGGAAAACAAACATCACCACCGGGGACAAATTACCAAAAGGTCAGAGGACTTTTCAGCAGAGCCTTCAGCCTTCTCTGGTCTCCTCTCTGCTGCGCAAGGATTTTCCAGCCGAATATCGCCTCCTGTGCGCGCTCCACTTTCCACTTCACTTGACATCAAGGAAGGTCTGCAGTTTTGAGCATGAGCTTTCACCACAAGTGATCGCCGTGTGTCAGGGAAGATCATAACACTGCGAGGCTTGACTGATCCTCACTGGATTAATCCCTCTTTTGTCTTGTCCTCCTCGACATGGAGGTCAAAGTGCGGGGTGAGCTATAGAGCAGCACCCCGGAGCCGACACGGCCTCTGTGTCTTTAGTGCCCCTTTTCCACCAGAGTGTTTTGGTGCCAAAGGTTCCTGGTTCTTGCTGTTGGAAGAGGCTTCTAATGGCAACACGAGCACCCTAAGTCCTTGTGTGTTTGTGTTTCCACTAAATAAAAAGGAGCCACCAATCATACTGCATGCAACTGCCAGCAGCAAAGCAGTAAACATGGAAGAAGTCGAAACAGTAATGATCTGTTATTTGCCACTGTGCCGTTTTGATGTCACACTTGGTTTTGGAGGAGGGATGTGCAAAGGTTGAAAATGACACTGAGGATACTCAAAAAGCATCTAGTCTGGTCATGCTCTGCGCAACTGACAACAGCAAAACCGTAAACACAGGAGATGTTGAAGCAGTCGTTATGTTCATTATCTATTACCGTGTTATTGTGATGTTGTATTTGGTTTTGGAGAGGATACGCGTGAAGGTTGAAAAATGACGTTGAGTGCACTGGAAAAGCGGAAAGATAGAGTACAGAGAGCAACTGCAAAATGGCGTGCAGTCACAGACAGAGACCAGAGACAAACAGTGTGTTTTTTTCTGTCTATTACTAGCTGAACAATCTCTTAATCATTTTTGCTCATGGTAGTTTGCTCGGGTTTTTACAATTTGTGGAGGTGATACTTTTGCACCTCTTGCATCACAAGTCTAACCACTCAGGGATGTTCAGCGCTCAAACTCCAGCCTAACAGCCCTGAACAACTCAGCATACTACCTCGCCTCAGGTGAGGAAGCCATATTCGAACTCACCCCCTCAGGGCAAAAAGAGAGACTAGTTCCTCTGGTGCAAACATGGTAAAGGCTCCCAGTTCCTCAAAAAAAGGTTTCTGTGCTCCGGGGACAGTTCCAGAGATCGGAAAAAGGTTATCGATACTTGGGGATGTTTTAGAAAGTTTGGTGCTCATGGTTGCAGGCCCTGCTGGCTCAAGGGCAGCCTCTCTGCTAATGACACCAGCACGCTGCTCAAATGAGCCACAAGTCATAGCTGACGGATAGAAATGGGCTGGCGGGTGGAAGCACGTTTGCAGTGGGACGTGCATGATAAGACGGACCTTCCATTTGATTTTCTTCCACGGTTTCCAATATTGTTCTTCACAATTTTGCTAGTAAACGCCAATTACCCTGAAATGAGTGCATGTCCGTCTGTTTGACAAATTCTCTGAGGGTGGTGATTGAAGACATGATGTGAAATGGTGCGGAGCAGGTGTCTGGGCCCGATAGGCCTTTGGCATTTCACAGTCCCTCACAGTCCGCGTTGTCATCTTTCCCTGGAAGACAAGATAACACCAAACTGCCCCTCTCATCTCTGTGTGAATCCTTAATGTCCATGAAGGGGAAGCAGCGGGGCTTCTTGCATGCGTATGTGAGCATGTGTACACTCACACACACACACACACACAAACACACACCTGCATGTTGATGTGCAAACGAGCATAAATTTATAGGCTCAGGCACACATTGCTGTCCCTCGTTTTCACAAACTCTCTCTCTTCGTTTGCTCTCTCTCTCTCTCTAATCCCCTAATGCCAACAGTGCAATTAGTCACATGCCGGCTCCTTCTTTCATCTCTCCAGTGTGAGTGGGCTCAGGAGGGATTCATGCTGCTCAGTATCTAAACCAGACATATGCACCACACACACATGAACACACACACACGTAAAAACAAAGAGGACTACATTAACCTTCCATGCTTCTGGAGTTATACACAGATGCACGCACACACACACACAGATGACTACATTAACCTTGCATGCTTCTGGAGTTTCACACACACACACACACACACACACACACACACACACACACACACACACACACACACACACACACACACAAACACAGCCACACAGACCAAGATGACTACATTAGCCTCCCATGCTTGCGGGGACATACACACAAACAACAAAAATGAATGAAAAACACTGGCCTTTGGTGACTTAGCTCAAAAAAGGCCTTCAGTTTGAGCTTACAAGGAAAGGACCAAAAAAAAAAAAAAAAAAAAAAAAAAAAAAGATGAGAATAAAGAGAGGAAAAAAAGTGCCATCTTCCCTGTGTTTTTAGCTTCGTCGGAGTTACAGACCAAAACCCACTCACACACACACAAATACCACAGACTGGAACTACATGACAAAACCAGCAGTGATTAAAAAAAAATGAGGAAAACAGAAGTAAAAGGATGACAAAAAACTTCTTCACTATTGCTTTTATCCACAGAGCCATTCACCGAGAGAGAAAAGTAATCCCCACGTTCAAGTTACGGACAGTTGTAGTAAATGTCTTCTCTGTATTCTACAGTGGAGGTAATTGTGCAGCGCCTGAAGCTACAACCTGACAGCGAGTGGGAGAGAAGGAGAGTATAGGTTGGCTCTCTACAATGAATGCCAATAAGGAACAAATGGCTCATGTTGCCGTTATATAGATGGGAAAAAAGCCAAGGGTTATCACTTACAAGGAGGTTATTCCTATACGTCAGCTAAAAATCCACCTCCATTAAACAGATAAATCCCCTCACTGCGCCAACATCTAAAATGACTGAGGCCGCCAATGGATATTTTACCATTAAATACTGATTTTAAACACCCTGAAAATTGAATGTGTGACGGCGTGTGAGAGTGTGTGTGTGTATAGTGCATGGTGCGGAGAGATAGAGCGAGGGAGGCAGAGATTTCCAGATATTATCATCCACTGACTGGCAATTCATCTGGCGGTAAACTGATTGGTTCCACTGTGGTGTTAGAATAGTGACAAGGTCAGACTTTCTTAGTACCTCGCTCTTCTTTCTTGAGCGACGGCTCTGCCTGACTCGCACCGTCAGATCGCAGGATTAATACAGCCACGGCCGCGCTACAGATTACAGGGATAGTTTGGATTTATTGACACAAGGTGGTATGAGTTCCTCACCACAACGCGGCCTTATCCTCCACTCAGACAGACGATACATTAGGAAGCTGTTTTGCATATTTCAGAAGGCAGCAGTATTACCCCACACTGGAGCCTGTTGGCATATCACAAATAATTGTGGGCAGATATCCCTTAATACTGAATATTGAAATACTACAGAATATTGCTGTATGACAGTGGCCCTATTTTGACAGGAGCTGGAGGTTTCAATTTAATAACTGTATCAGTGTGTGCAATTGTTAAACATCCAGTAATAATAGAATAACTATTGCAGTCTTCTTATTGATTTTTCCCCCCTAACACTTGCTGTTTTATTTAGCTTATATTTGATTATAAAAACAACTATCTAACAACTGAACAAATGCACAGAGTAACTTTGATTACATACATGACCATTTTATTTTATTTTTATTTAGGAGATTTTAAAAGACAAGCTTAAAATAAAATGAATGGATTTTTTTTAGAGGATACGATTTTGATTCTAATATCATCTGTCCATTTAACACACTCAGTTACACTGCAACGCCGTGCTTCTCTTTTAGGTGCTTGGCCAGGTTCGTCATGTTTCCTGATTATTTTATCCTGTACTGGCATTGTGTGCAAACGGCCTGTGATTGTCAGTTGACCCGTCTTTCCTCTAAAAATCTAAAATATTTCCACACTGCTGGTTTATTCCTGAGAGGTGAGCAGACGTCCTTCTTGTCTTTTTCTTGGCTGCTGGCCGTGGTTGCCATTATCTGCCTGGCACCAGCGCTATTTGAATGTTTGGAAAGGCGGTGTGCTTTGACAGAAATGGTGACACTGACATGCCATGGGAATTTCAAAATAAAAATATATCTCTTAAGATGACACTGTAATCGATATTTTCAGTTAGTATCAATTATACTGACTCATTGATCATTATATCAATATATCGATCCAGATTGATGGATTCTTTTACACCTATGTCTATTTAACAATATGCCAAAAAAAAAAAAAAAAAGAATATTTGGTATTCTTGCATCAAAATACGATCATTTTTTTCTTCCTGTAAAATAAAATATCCATCATGATCCAACCAATTTCATCCAATAATATCATGACAGACAGCCACCAATCCGTCTTTAACTTTTAGCAGAACAGAGTTAAGATACTTTAGTTGGTGTCTGGTATCAGCATGGCATGTCAGTATGTCCAAAGTAGTTCCCCTTCTCCAACTTTGTTCCCCAAAATACCTCGGTTACTGGCCTGCTTGAGTTTGTTATGACACACGTTCTTTTCAAGATTCAAATTAACTTCTACCCAACTTGTCTATCCTGTTTCACTTGGAAATATGCCACCTTACAGAAGTTAGATTCTCTCCAAATGCCGTTTCATCTGGACTTTAAAGTGTTGGGTCAGTGGTGGGTCGGGTGAATCATCCTTTGTGACAATATTTGATGTTTAGATGAGAAAATATCATGATGTCATAATTTTTACATAATTTTTAAATATCCTCAAAGCCTAATCACAATGCCTGTCAGCTGTTAGCTAGATGATAAGTTGATACTGTGGTGTACAATGTACAAAATAGTTCCAACATGTATCTACAGTCTGGCGTCGGGATCACAGATACAGAAAATATGCTTTGCTTTATTTCCAAGCAAGTGTGGTGTACCCTAAAATGCATTTTTTTTTCAGCCCGATCTCAGACTATGGCAATTTGCCACAGGAGCTGCGACCATGCATCTTTAACGCCAGCAATAAGAAACTAATCCAAACTATTCCTTAAACACCATCAAGACTCTGGAGATTTGTGATGAAAACACAAACTCCAACACTCCATAGTTAATAGATGAATTAATAAGATTTTACTGTCATAGCACAACGAAATTTCCCGTCAGCCCCCATCCCCCACCAACCTTATGGGACATTTCACTCTCAAGTCATAAAAGAAAATGATTAAGCAGTTTTATTTTGTATGGAGGCATATTCCGTCTTCATGGGACAATTCCACTTTGATTAGCTGGCACACTTGTACTATAGTGAAAAAGGAACTTTTATATTTCCTACATGGTAACAAATTGCCCCTTTAACATGCCAACTGTGTGTGTGGTTTGTGCAAACGGCATGTGTGTGGAGAGAGAGGATGCGGCTGACACCTTACTAACTAGCCAGCTGAGGCAGCTAGTATTTCTGATGTTGCCCCGGGCCACAGAGCATCTCTCTGCTTAATTCACTGCCCTCTGGCTGAAAAAAAAATGAATCCAAATTCACTAAGCAGAGGAAGTGTTTGTGAGAGCTGCTGTCTGGCAGCCATTTCACACACTTCAAAAGAGGGCGTGGGAATGAAAACAGACCAAATTGTTGCCCATGGACATGCTATGAAAAAAAGCTTCTCGCCTACATGGGCAAATCTTAGCATCCTCTTTCTCATCTTGCTCTTACTCACTCACTATTGACGCTCTCCCACTCTCTCATCTCCATTCTCACTCTTTCTCTCCTTTCTCTCTCTCACATACTCTATACAAACACACACATATCTCCTATTCACTCTTCCTGTCTCTTAACCACATGTGTGGCAGCTGTAGCACGGTGAACAGGTTAGATTGGCAGTCTCTAAAGGGAGCCGTCTCCCTCACGGAGGAAAGGAACACATACAGGCCACAGGGATAAAAACAATCTGATGACCACTTTTGGTCAAAATCTGCAGCAGTCAGCGCTGTGGTCCAAAATTTAATTTCCCCTAAAAGAACAGCTATCCTCCATCTCTACGGCTGTCTATTTTTAGAATGTTATCGTTCAGCCTCAATCAGACCGCAGCAGTCAAACTGGGAGTGAAGAGAGTTGCTGCGAGGCCCAGACAGTGGAGAGCTCCTTCACCGAGCAAGAGGTGGCTGATCAAAGCCGTGTGCAGGGTTTTAAGGCAGACCATGCAGCGGAGAGGGCGCCCCACCTTGTTATGATGTGGTAAAGAATGAGGAATGTCACTCAGCTCTCAAAAGAATTCAACTTTGAAATGTCTCAGGAGTTCAGGACAACTCTCTTATCCCAACATGACCCAAAATATAACAGCATTTCACTCCATTGTTTCTGTTTTTGCGCGCATTTGATATCAGAAAATTATATTCAAGACAGGTATTTAAACGTGTTGCTTTAATTCTATGGGTAATTAGTCTTGGCATGAACCTGAGGGGTTTTATCCGTCCCCAGCTTCATCTTTAACATTAGTAAACAAAGTGGTGTGCCCTCCCATTCAAAACCGCATAGTCTGCCTTTATTGCAAAGGATGAAGAGAAGAGAAGAGAAGAGAAGAGAAGAGAAGAGAAGAGAAGAGAAGAGAAGAGAAGAGAAGAGAAGAGAAGAATAATGACAATGAAACACAGAGACAAAGAGGCGGACAAATGAAAGTGTCCTGTCAGAGTTGTTTTTTTTGTTTGTTTGTTTGTTTGTTTTTTGCATACGTGTGTGTGTGTGTGTGTGTGTATGTGAGACTGTGTAGCATCAATACTATCCTGTCAGCTGAGGTGGCAGCTGCAGCCCTCAGAAACAATGTCAGTGCTCAAGCAGCAGACCAGGGTTTCAAGATCAATCAGCGTTGTTATGCCGTCTCCATCGAACCGTGTTGTCATCTCATATGTGAAAGCTTACGCACACAAGCAATTCTTCTGACACACACACACACACACAAACAAACACACACACACACACACACACACATCTTTGTCCTGTTACTGACATCTTTTTCTTGAGAGTCTTGTTGTGCGTTTCTATGGCAAACTGTTCCCTCAATGCTGTGAATGCACAGCCATGTTAATGTGCTCAAGTCAAACAAACATTTGTCAGCACCACAGAAGAAGGGACAAAGGAGATGTTTCTTTACTGTCAGCAAGCACTAACTGGGGACAGAGAGTGACCAGCAATCAATGACCTACTTCAGTTATGCTCCTCTCTCAGGATTCAGCTCAGCTGTGCACCTCTGAAGCACACACACACACACACACACACACACACACACACACACATACATCTGTACAAATCTAACCTCCCTCTCCCAACTATAATCTTGTTAGACCATGGGCCCTGTGCTGTCTGCATCCTAATAAATCCCGTTACGGCCAAAAACGTGTCTGTCATGAGACATGGGTATTTTTGGCATGATTCCTGACTGCAAATAGCCAAATTTGCAGTTGCCTTACCATATGGAAATCTCTAGTGTGATTTTCTGTGTGTGTGCAGGGGTGTAGCTAGGAAGCATGGGCCCTTTTGCACAGTGGGTGACACCATCATTAATACACCCTTGACAGACTACATCCACATAGTTCCATTAATTAATTAACTGATTAACTTATTGGTCAATTATTGGACACAACATTATTGAAATTATAAGGTTGAAGTGCTAATTGGCTGTCTTAATACTACTTTCAGCAGTACCCCCTCTAGTTCAAAATCTCTTTTAGGAGGACCATGTCGTTTTTGTCTGTACAGGGAATACTCAAACAATTTTTTATTCCAGCTCCCTCAAATTTGTCTCCAATGCTGCACAGTAGCATATTTTTAACAAAGTTTATTTATTGAAAGTTTTGCAGATTCAGCCAACACAGACCCTTTGGGGGCCCTCTCTCAGTGGGGGCCCTGTGTGTCCCCCGTGTTTCCCACAATGTGTGTGCGTGTGTGTGAGAGAGAGGCAGAGAGTAAGAGAGGGGATGCGGTGTGATTGTGGCAGAGATAACCCTTGCCTCACTTCACTTTCCCCCCTCACCCAGCCTTACCTCTCCCCCGTGGCCGTCGAAAATCCCAAATATGGATGGGTGAGTTTTGTTGACGATGTCGGTGAGGACCTCGAACCTGTCCTCCATGTGGTCCCGCCGGCCTTGGATGGAGTACACGGCGACATTGTTGCTCTTGAACTCCCAGGTCTTGGAGAACTCCGCGTCCAGGACGTCCAGTCCCCCGAACCGCTCATTCTGCATAATCTCCGCCACTTTCCCCTTGACCATCTTGACCGCATCCCGGCTGGACTTGACGATGGTCTTCACCTCGTCCGTGTGGAAGAAGTAACTCCACAGAGCCAGGCTGATGCACAGCAGGAACAGGGTCTCCGGTCTGAGCAGAAAATAACGCATGATCCGACCTAGCAGAGACAGCAGTGTCATCGTATCCTCTATCATTTATTACAGGCAGGAAATCGCGGCAGGTTGTTTCTCTTTCGCCCCCGCAGATCTCAGTCCATCGTCGTCGGCGTGAGTGGGTCGGTGGCGGTGGGATAAGCACATTTACCCGAGCGCTTCACGCCAGGAAACATTAAGACTACACTGACTTAGAGGGGGCAGACTCACTGCATCTTTGGCCGGGTTCACCACGCAGGAGAGACGACTGTGGCGGGGCTGTCCGTGCACACACCGGGGGGGTTGAAAGACGCTGCTCCGGCCGGGTCCCTCTAGCGTGAAGCCCCGCAGTGAACCAGCGGCTGTCCCCTGTCCATCTGATGCGGGTAAGGAGCCGCTACCACCCGGTCAGAAAACGCTGGCTGCCGCTCCGCAATCAAAAATAAGCCGAGGTGCTGACCACACTCGACCCGTGGGCTGAGGCTCTCCTCTTGGCCAGTCCCACTACTCTTCCCAGTCCCGAAAATAGCGGTCTATATGAAGCCCTCTCAGCGTTACACACATTCCCAGCTGCCACACACTGGCCGCGGCTCTCCTCGGCTGGCTGAGAAAACGGCTGTGATGCCTTCAGGTGCACCTTGAAAGCTCCTTCATTTCGACATGAGGGCCGTAAATATCAGCTTGGCGCGCAATGGAGAGACTTTTCTCACAACAAGGTCTGTAAACAAATCTGTCTACCCATCTATGTAGTCACTTTGCTCCTGTTTCAGCTGTGGTGGCATAATGAAAGAGAAAATGTCCATTAGGAATGTTTACTTGTTTCTTTGGGTATTTATTTAATTACTTGTTTATTAAAATACAGCAAAAACGGGACAGCAAAGGGTGCAAAGACTAAAATACGAATATGAAACAACGCTAATTACTTAGATGAAATGGCATGCAATATTATACATGCCACTAACAAAATGCAGCACCATTACCATCAGGGTTTTTTTTTTTTTTTTTTTTTTTTGTTTGTTTGTTTGTTTGTTTTTTTGTTTTGTTTTTACATGGCTTCCATGCTTACCGCTTGCCCAAACATCACATACCGCAGCTTGGAAACGAGAAATTCCCACGTTTACAGCCCAATTAGTAAATCGCATCGTTCGTGCCACTTTGATGGGGACATTTCCGACAGTACCTGAAGGCAACAGAGAGCACAGCACCTCAGTAAAGGCCAAACCTCAGAGGCTGAACTTTGACAAAGTCATGACAATAACCAAGATTTGTAGTGGTACATTATATATATTACTACATAGGAATATAATACTTGTAATAGATGGCATCAGAATATTTATGTATTTATCAAATAAATATTAAATAAATGAGTACCCAAATGCGCCACATTACAAAATATGAAGAATAAATTGTCCAGTATCACCGTGAATAAATTGTGTTGCCCATCTCTCCATCGGTAACACATCTGTGCTGTCATTTTTTTTTCTCATAATGATGATAGAATGTCATTCAGATAAAAACACGCATTTGTATGCACCAATTTACTATAGAGTTTATAATAATCTTGAAATATTCACTTGCATGTAAACACAGTGGTTATCATTACTGACGCTTCTTTCGACAGCGATGATTATAATTATTTGGTATTGCTAATAATGAAGGAAGACACAACCCCAGTAATATTTAATATACAGTACTTCCAGCACATTTTCGTCTCAGATGGTCTTGTAACTTTAATGCCATTATCTATGAAGGGCAGGTGTGTTTAGTACGCCTAATTTCAGCCCAAAACCCAAAGGGGTTTTGGGCTGAGGGTCAGGTAAGTTTAGTGCGTCATTCTTTGGTGATTTGCCAAGAACTATTTCTTATGTGTCAGACTCAGATTTATTTATTTATTTATTTAGTTATTTAGTTAGTTAGTTAGTTAGTTAGTTAGTTAGTTAGTTAGTTAGGCCAGGCCAACCAACTATCTATGCAAAGAAGCGTGATTTTTATTGGTGTTATTGGTCATTCCGACGGATAAATTACCACCAGAAGAAAATGGCACTAAAATAAACAGCCTATGATCCGGTAAACGTCTTTATGACTTTACTACATTTTATTTGTGTTTATACAACAACTTTGGTGGAGACATTATTGGCAATTTTATTCAGGCAGACGGAGGCAGCCTCGAGGTCTTGGAGTCCTCACTGACGTCATCAGCCTGCTCTCTGGCTCCATGGTGGGGAAAACGTGGACAGTTTCAGCGAGTTGTGGATCTAAAACCAGCTGGATTTCGTAAGTTTTTCCACCTCTCATGGCCTCGACACGACAGTAACGTGTCATTTTGCCTCACCCCGCCAGCTTATTGATCCGTACATGTCAGTTAAAAAACAAACCACGGTGAAGTTATCAGGTTTAGCCCGGGATGCTAACTGTCATTACGGATAACGTTACAAGCTCAATGACGTTGCTAGCTGCGTGACTGCTTGCAGAAAATATTCATTTACATGTTTATATACATGTCTATCATCTGTTTAGCAGCATATAGGTAACTGTAATTCACATAATTGCTGTTGTCAACTGTTTTGAGGACACTGTCAATGACAATAAGGATGCTAGCTGCCGGAAAACACCAAAGATGACAACATGTAGCATCAGTCATGAGCAGCTGAGGAAAGTCACTCTTACTGCACCTGCGGATGTTTTTTTTTTTTTTTTTTTTTTTTTTTTTAAAGCTAGCCAGCAGCGTTGCATAATGTTAAACTACCTAATGTTAGCGGTCTTAGATGTCAATATTTGTCAGGATTACATGTGTCTTAAGGTTTTGACAAGACTAATTGTCTGTGTGGTGGTTTCCTGTTTTCAGAGATCTTACCGGGTGAGATACACAGAGCTGTACATTTGAGGAGAATGGAGTACATACAGACTCCTGCCACAAGTAGCCAGGGGAACATGTGAGTACTCAAACTATACCCCTTTGCACAGTCATCACGCCTGTGTTTTATCATACATGCACCAAAGATGATCTTGCTGTCAAAACACTCTTATATAGTGTTTTCATCTGTGATCCTAGATGTGAGAAATGCCAAACCACACATTTGATTTATTCCCTCTACCACCGTTAATCCCCTCTCTTGTGCAGCCTGTGCTGTACCTGTGGCACCCCTATCCCCCCAAACCCAGCCAACATGTGTGTGGCCTGCCTGCGCACCCAGGTCGACATCTCAGAGGGGATCCCCAAGCAGGTCTCGGTGCACTTCTGCAAGCAGTGTGAGAGGTCTGCAATCACACCTTGTTTTAAAGCCTTATTTATTGATCACATCACTGCTCCTTGCTGGAAAACATCAATCAGGATACACAAAGTAACTCAAACTGTATCACGCTTAAATTTTGTTGAAAACATAAGGTGAGATATTGTGGTGATGCAGATTTTCCTCCTGTGCGCAGGTACTTACAGCCTCCAGCCACGTGGGTGCAGTGCGCTCTGGAGTCCAGGGAGCTGCTTGCTCTTTGCCTGAAAAAACTCAAGGCCTCGATGACCAAAGTGAGCAATGCTGATTCTTACTATAGCACACGGTTTCCAACTTTTATTTTATTTACACTCTGATAGAAGAGATGGAACTAAGACTTCTGCCTTAACTGCAGAATCACTAATCCTGTAAATCTCAATCCTCAGTGTTCTTTCTTTAGTCCCATTTTGTAGTTTCCCCTGTATATATTTACATGATTTTGTGTGCCTGGAAATAACAACAACAATAATAATAATGATAGTATTAATTTGTATTTGAGTGATGGGGTCACAAGTGTACATTATGCACCATATACCCTTTTTACCTCCTTCCCTCATTGTCACAAAGATGGCATAAATATTGCCGGACTGTAACGCCACTTAATCTCAGATCTTGTTTCCACCGCCTTCATCATGTTTTCAAGATTAAACGGCATTATTTCCCAATCTCATTACAACTCCACTGTGATCCAGCATTCTGGTGTTAATTTAGTTCAAGAAGAACTATTAGATGACATGTATTCAGCAAGACCTCCTTCCACACAGGTACGTCTAATTGATGCTGGCTTCCTGTGGACAGAGCCGCACTCCAAGAGGATTAAGATGAAGCTGACCATACAGAAGGAGGTAAGGAAACCGGGTAGAAAGGATCAGCATGAAAGAGTCAAGCAAATGGATTAAAACTCAATAGAAACACGGAGATAGGCGAGTTGCTTGTTGTTCAAAAGTTGTCTGGGTCTTTTTTTTTTTTTTCAGTTGGCAAACATGAATAATCACTTTACTTCGTGCTTGTGTTTGTATTTATTGTTTATGTTTGAGCTTTTTGGACAGTGAGTCTCAGTGTCAAGTTGTAACAGATACAGTTACCACAGTTGATGCACACTTTCACATTAAAGTAATCATAAAACGCAGACTAAGAAAAACTCTTAAGAGAAGCAGTGGGGTCACCTGTTCTCTTCCTGGCCGAGTTATGTAAATGTTTGAGACAAGCGACCGTTGCCAGTGGCTGTCATCTCATCTCCCTGACCTTTAGTGAGAACCTGAGCCCTGTGCGTCTCGGGGCCAAGTCTTTTGTTTGTGCCATAGGAGGGTTTGTGTAATGCTGTCTCTGGGCCCTGCTGATGAGGCGCTCTCCAAATGGCACACAAATAGCAGCGTCCAAAGTTCTCTTCCCAAAAGGCTCTGTTAGAAAACCGCTAACTTCAGGATTTAGCCGCTGTTTGCTGCACAGATACAGAACCAGGTGTAGGTTGCTGGTGTCTTTTCTCCCTTCAGGTGATGAATGGCGCGATCCTGCAGCAGGTGTTTGTGGTGGAGTTTGTCATCCAGTCCCAGATGTGTGACGACTGCCACCGTGTGGAAGCCAAGGACTTCTGGAAGGCTGTGGTGCAAGTCAGGCAGAAGGTAGGTGACTGTGGGCTCCTGAAATATCATGTGAATATAATTTTTTCCCCTTTTGGATGTCTTCTGTTCTGTTTACCTGCTAGTTTTTACCTGCAGTCGCATAAGTTGTTAGACTGTAAGCATGGATACAATGCATCGTTGTATGAAGTATTAATTGATAATTTTACCCCTCAAGTGACCAACATTTTTCGCACCGACTAATGACCAAGTAGGATCATATCAGACCCCAGTTTAAAATGAATCAAACAGAACGCCCATTCGATTCAAAAACAGAATGTCATTAGACATGTACAGACACTTTGTTTTCATCAAAAATGAAAAATATACATCTATTTCACTACAACTACAAGGTATTGAGTAATTAAAAATGAAATTCTCCAAGTTTCATTCATATTTTGTAATGGGAAGAAAACTAACCTCACACACAAGTCCCGCTCCCCCCTCTGTAGATATGTGTGACTTGATATCTTGTCCCTAGAGACACCTGGATTTTAATAAAGATAAATTTGGTCCAGGAACATAGGCAGAATTAGTTGCCTTTAACTGGGGTCATATATGACGTCAAATGATATGTCAAAACATAAAATTAAGATATGAATAAAAGCATATGTCTGTGGTCAGATATGACCCCAGTTGGTTACCTAAGGGTTAAACACTAGTAAGTGGTTTTGTTTTGGCAAATTTGCCTAAATTTGGTTGTGTATTTAGCAAAAATGCCTGAAAAAAAAGTCCATCTTGGTCTCTGATTGGAACCAAAGCAAATGTGAAGAAATATAACTTTGGATATATTTGGTGCCCTATACCCCTCAATCTACCACCATTTTTTTACAACAAGATTTGTTGTTTTTTCATTGTTTTTTCCATATTAAGGTTTACTCACATTTCAAATGTTTTTTCCCCTTCACAGTTCTGTTTTTCTATATTTCTGTATTTTTTTTTTAAGCCTGGCTCTAGACCCATTCCATTTTGTTTTTCTGCAAGATAAATCTAGAGCCGTGGTTATTTGGCTGTAAATTGCAGCTAAAGCCTGCAGTTGCACTTGTATCCATTTGTCACTGTTGTTAGCATCGGAGGTAAACCAGGCTTTGCTGCACTGGGCGCGAGGCAGTAGAGCAGAGTTTTCTAACAAGTTCAGTTTGGACAGTAAAACACTGTGCAGTTGCCAAGCCGTTTATTTAAGTTTTCAAACCAATACTTTGGAGGCACAGCAGGGGGTCAGAGGGGTATTTTGTGTGAGTCTCTATATGCTGGTGATGCTTAAAAATGTGTTTGTCTTTAACAGACTGTTCATAAAAAGACATTCTACTATCTAGAGCAGCTGATCCTCAAGCACAAACTGCACCAGAACGCCCTCAACATCAAGGAGATCCATGGTAGGTCAATGACGTACGACTTTATATATTTTGCATTTCTACAAAGTGCACAGACTGGGACTTGCTGCTGTCGACTGAGACTCAAACTGAATCACAGAGACGAGGTGGAAATCGGCTCATTTTTCACCCATGTAGCTAATGTGGATTATAAGTGAGCAAAAAATAATGATGTGTAGAGTGTTAATTGCCTCTTAGCGAGTAACAGGCATCGGCCATGCATGCATATCACTGGCGCCAGTCAGTTCCCTAATGTCCTTGTGTGGGCTTCAATAAGGCATGCAATGTATAACTAATCAGCCTGCTGCAATCAGACTAGGCATTCTGTACAAGATGCCTGTAATGCAAACTTGCTTCATGCCCTATTTACGGATGATACCCCCTACATAACATAACACGCACACACACACACAGAGGCATCCGCAAACTCCAGCACATATGCTATGCATTGAGTGATGGCTGAGCAGCGGCACTCTGTACTCTTGGACGGAGTTGTAAAGGGGCTCTTGGCCCGACGGTTTAATTTAAATTATCTCCATATCTCGGCAGGAGTTAAAAGCTCCTCTGAGGCTCCAACATGTGGCTGCCATATTTTCTCCCATCCTTGTGCTCTTTTGCGCGCGTGTGTGTTTAAAAATACATATGAGTTCTGCACTGGTGGTGACCTGTGAAGCATTTCTGTCATGAATTATTTTGGTTGTGGGTTTAATTTTATTCCTCTTCTGTCTTAGACGGGATTGATTTTTACTATGGCTCCAAGCAGCATGCTCAGAAGATGGTCGACTTCCTCCAGTGCACCGTGCCCTGCAGGTGAGGGATGCCTCCCTCTGTCCCTACCAACAAATCGTCCACATGAAGTCCACAGTGTTAGCATTACATGTCACTATTATTTAGATGCTGATGTTTATCATCAAACTGAAGATTCAAACCAATAATGAGTGAAGAAAGTTTTGAGTAATCATAGGTAATGCTGCCAAAAAATAATATTCAAATTAAGTGTGTTAAATCAGCTATGTCAAGCGAACAAATAGCCTTTGACAATACAAATAGTGAAAGTCTGTCATTATTTGAGATTTATCACGTTTTATTCCTTTGACAAAAAACTTAAGCCGCAAGCATCCTAAAAATGTTGCAGTACTCAGGGATTGTTTTGAAATTTGATGTTTCCATTGAGCCTTTCTGCTTCAGCACATTATAATTTGCATGAAATACTTGAATGGAAAGCCATCTAATGTGGCCACATGGCACAGCTGCTGCTAGCGGACAGCCTTGACGTTTTGTGTCGTTGCCCTGAAGTTTTCATGCAGTGCTGACATGGCCTTCAAGCGCTGGGATGAGCTGGACCACACCATAAACTAGCTGCTTGGATATGCAGAACATCTTATTGCATGCAGGCACTGCGGCTTACAGTTGGCTGTTTATTCTTGTATGATTTGTCCATCATCCAAGACTGTTTTCGCTCTCTGCTGTCTCTCTTTTGCAACTGAGTGCTGTTACCGTCTGTGATAATGAATGCTGCTTTTCACTTTTTAAAGGTCAAAGACATCCCAGCGCCTCATCTCCCATGACATCCACTCAAACACGTACAACTACAAGAGCACCTTCTCTATGGAGATTGTACCTGTCTGCAAGGTATCCAGCACCATATTCTGTTACATTCAGTTTCACACGGACCTTCTTTCCAAATGATCTCCTTCTGCAGACACACCCGGATCTCCTCAGTGATTCAGACAAGCCTGAGCTGTCATATCCCAATACCTCATCACCTCTGAAGCCTGAAGTCTGAAGTCTGTTGGTTTAGGAGGAGCGTTGTCTTAGGCACTGCTGACATGCAGATGGATATCTGTGCCCGGCCAAGAATCTTTCTTGTTATATTTGCCTTTGTGATTGCAAGGTGTTCATAAGTCAGACCTGTTCAATAGCAAGAGAGAATTACTTTGCTCTGACATGAAATGTTGTGCTGGGCAGAGACATTTTTGGCAGGTTTGTATCATGTTGCTCATGTTAAGTAGTTGCTAAATCCTGTTTGATATAGAGTTTTATTTATATTTTTAACTGATACCCAGTCAATTTAAGCTTTGGTGATCTGAGATGAGCTTAAGATACATTCTTTAGAACCGTGTCTGTCTGTTCATAGCCGTCCTCCAATTTTTAAAATTATGTAGGATATAGGACAAAACAAACAGTAGGTAATGTTAAAAGTTTGACTGTTTTACTGAAATCATAATGCAAATATTCATTCATTGAGCATTTTTTTTATCAGGCTATTGGAACTTAAACCCCATAGTCCATCTGCCAGCCTGAGGTTACATAGTATTTTTCTGTGAGACATGCATTTGTTTACTGTTGGTTCACATCCAGCCTTTATAGTAGCAGCATGATTAAATGAAATAAGGGATTTTTGAAGAGCATCATTTTTTTTTTTTTTTGTTCTCACACCAACATATTTTGTACATACTGTTGAGACCGGAAACCAAGTCTTTGTTTTCCATGTTATTCCAGAAATTGACTGTAGAACGGTGTAATCCTGAGATGAGCTCCTAATCTCTGTTGTATGGTCTCCAGAGCTTTATTTTGGAAACAGTCAAAACTTGCAGGAAACAATGTGAACATCCGTAGCAAGTCCAAAACAGACTTTCTTCTCTCTCTCTCTCTCTCTCTCTCTCTCTCTCTCTCTCTCTCTCTCTGTCTCTGTCTCTGTCTCTGTCTCTCTCTCTCTCTCTCTCTCAGTGAACTCACTGTAACCTCTGTATGTTTTGCTGTCTCTGGTTTCCAGGACAATGTCGTATGCCTTTCACCTCGTTTGGCCCAAAGCCTGGGGAACATGGGTCAAGTGTGTGTGTGTATCCGTGTCACCAGCACCATCCACCTCATCGACCCTAATACCCTGCAGAGTGAGTATGCACTACTTCAGTTTGCTTCACGTAAAAAAATAACCATTACATACTGTAATACGTACAGAAAATGAGTAAAAGGACAGATAAAACATGATGGAGAAAAATGGTGGATAAAATCTTGCCAACTAAACGTTTTGAGCCCACCTTTAAAAGATGATAGTTGTACTTATTCATTGATGCGTGCTCTGTGTGTGTAAAACAGGTGAGCAGTTTCCAAACTTTTTCATGCCAGAGACGCCCCTGTGAGGAATTTGTCCCATGATTTAGCACAGTGCAAACAGCTTTTAATACAACAGCCAAGGAGATAGCAAATGGACTTATGCTCAAAGCAGTCGATTGAGCTCCAATGTTGTTCTTACTCATAGTAAGCATTACCAGGGTTAAATAAAATTGCTCATTTTATCAGCCTTTCCCCATTTTTCTGGCATCGTCACTTTGAGATTTCAGTTACAGGCTGTGTATTTGTGTGCGTTTGTGAGTGTAAGTGTTAGTTTACATAAAAACAAGCATCTTCTTCGTATTTGAGGAGATGATTCACTTACACTGGGGGAATGTGCTCGCGTATAACTCTTCTGTGCTGCTCCAAACTGGCCGTAGTCTGCTGACCACATGTTCATCACAGCCTCCCTCTGCTCCCAATCATGGCATACCACATAAAACAGACACATGCACCCAAAACACAATTTCAGTTTACGTTATGCATGCTCACAAAGCCAAGTCAACACATTTGGAGGGAGGTGTAATCAATGCTAGTGTGGTGAGAATTAGTGATGTGTTTCCTCCATTTCTGGTTTAATCCCTGATTAAATGAGAGTTGTCTCCTCAATACAATTTTGACATTTTGAAAAGCAGCGCACACGTTATTAATTACTGTTCAAAAGACCAGGCTGTTTTTGCTGGAGAAATTTTTTTTGCAGGGGGCTGAACAGCACAGATAGGCTCCAGGCAGAGCATTGTTGGCCAAAACTGGGCTGTAGTAGTAATATATGTCTGCCTGCCTGACTACCTGGATTTGGTTTCTAACATGGGCAACCTCACAGATAAAAACACATTGACAAACTGTTATATCACATTGACTCTACCTCATGTCTGTTTTCAGGCTCCGGATGGCTTTTTGTTAAAATTCTACAATGCTGAAATGTTTGATGTTTGAAACTATTAATTTTACTCACATTTGTTAGCCATCTGTTCTTGCAGATATTTTTTTTCAAATGAGGAAAGTAAAGCTGTCAGTAACAAAATTATTAATAATGTCTCACCCACTAGTTGCTGAGGTGGATGGGAACACATACTGGCGCAATCCTTTCAACAGTCTCTGTAACCCACGGCAACTGGAGGAGTTTATTGTCATGGATATTGACATCATACGAGACCAGAAGCTGGGTGCTGGGGCCGGCCTGAGGTCCAATAAGGTGAGAGTGTGTGTATGCGTGCAAGTGTTGCATTCTAGACAGTGATGATACGGAATAGGTTGCATTTTTGGAGGGGGGCATCGCTCAGCTCAAGGAAACAAAATCAATAGTGGACCATTACATTTTTTTTTCCCTGAACCTGCACATGGGATTCAAGCCAAACGACTGAAACAGTGTTTGTTTAAATGGAGGGAATGAGGTTTGCAGGGAGTGTGCTCTCTCTCACCTGTCTTAGAGTGTTGGATTACTGTCAGTGATACTTATTCTGCTGGAATGAATTGGAGGAACAGAACAAGAGCAATATTGTTGTAGTGGCTTGAAAATAAATTTCTTCCTCTTGTGTGTGTGTGTGTGTGTGTGTGTGTTACAGCACACCCTGGCTGAGGTGTGGGTTCAGAAAACCTCAGAGATGGATACCAGTCAGCAGTACCACTGCCGTACATTCCTGGGCCACCTGCTTAACATCGGAGACCTGGTGCAGGGGTAGGTAAAGAGGGCTGCTAAGCTGAGATAATGGTTGGGTTACAGAAAGAGCAAGAGTTGCAAAGTGGGCGGGGTAATTTTGGGCAGCCAAGGGTCCCAGAAATAAAAATCCTATCAGTTTTACCAAATGCAGTGTGAATGATGGCGAGTCTGAGCATTTTTCAACACTTGGATGAGCATGAAAGGCTCCTGGTTCAATCATCAGTACAAACGAACAACAACTGCATTGAAATAATTAATTTTCATTGGGAAAAAAAAGTCAAAGATACAAGACTACATAAAAATGTTGAGAAATAAGTTAACTGCAAGTCTCATTTTATTTGCAACCAGCAATCTAGAATAAAATGTAATATTGTACTCAGTGTATTTGGCATTAGCTGCCATCTTCACTGTAGTAATGATCAATAAGGCTCATAGGTACTAGTATAGCTAGTATATAGCTAGTATTTCATATTAGTATTAGTACTAGTATGCTTTTTGACATACTGAACCGACAGATAAACATTATCTCTGAGAAACGAAGCTGAGACATTTAGACCTAATGGCCATTACATAACCCTGAAGTATTTATTTATTATTCAGGAGATGTAGGCTCCCGTGATTCTGTTTTGAGAAATATTGTGGTTATAGTTCAATGTGAAATTCCAAATATGGATTGTGAAAATGAGGAAAACTTTGGGAACTTTCAGTTACGCCCTCTTCTCATTTCTGTGGCCAGCTGTGATTTTGCACATATAATAGCGCATGTACTTCTTACCCTGCAGCTTTGACTTCGCCAATTCCAACATCAATGATGAGCATCTGAATAAGATGAATCCTCACCATGTTCCTGATGTGGTAAGGCTTTACTGAAACTGATTGAAAAAACCTGGGTCAAATTAGCCCTTGGTAACCTCTGCAGAGCTGGCTGATGCTGACCTCTAGTGGCAGCCTACAGTACTGACAATATTTGATGTCGTCCTTTGAAATAAGTTAAATCTCCCAGTTTCTTTTATGGAATCGTATTGGGGGGATGGGAAACAATAGATATCCTGTAGTAGTGCTTTCATTTGTGCAACAAGACTATGTTCCCTCTAAGGTGCTGATCAAGAAGTGTTATGACCGCAACAAGAGGGTGAAGCGCAGGAACTGGAAACTGAAGGAGATGGAGAGAGACAGACAGAGCATGGACACTGATGATGAGAGGTAGGAGACTAATGCTGGTTTTATGCAAAGTGTCTGAATTCAGACTGAAAAAATTTGACTACTCTATACAGGCTTAGGGTCGCCCACTCCCGTTTTTAACAATGTAATGCTTGGAAAATCCCTGGATTTCATTTATTTGAATAATTTATCAGCGCTGGATAAATCATTTAAAAATTCTTATAAGTATGCTGGCTTCACTGATATTGGCAGAACATTTTGTTTTCTAGAAACCCAACCATATGTACTCTAATTTTGTCTTTTCATAGCAGATGTAGATGTCACATGTATACCAGTGAAAGCACACAGTTAATGCTGCTATATTTAGGAGTGGAATAGCTTCTACTAGCTGCCAAATTGTGATGTGAAAAGCATCACAAGACCTCGCGCAGACCTAAGAGAACATGTTAGCTTGGTACAAACCCCAGCAAAATTCACATCATGATCATTATACAATATTTAATTCAGTGAAAATGAAATATTATGATGCAAAAACTGGCTTTCCTATTAACCTTCCTATTATGTTTGGGGTCAGTTTGACCCCAGCCAATGTTGAACATCTCTAAATAAATGATAAACATCTTTTTTTTTTTTTTTCTTCATATTTAATGAGTGTTCCTAATGTAATGGGCACTACCAGGTAAACATGAAATTCACTTGATGATATATTTTCAATATCCTAAGAGCTATTTAGGTAGTCAACAAAGAAACATAAAGTACCTGACACATAAACTTTGATAACAATTTTAATTATAATCATTTTGTGGAGGTTTAAGCTGCTGGGGTCAAATTGACCCCAAACATAAAAGATGTTTGTAAATTTGAACATAACAGGAGGGTTGAAATTATGAATCACTTCCAATTTATCTGTCAAAATAATAGCAGTATGTCTGTTTTTTTTTTTGTTTTTTTTTGTTACCATGTCGTTCAGCACTGGTAGTAAGTGACTAGTAGTTGTTATATGCCTTCACCAGCGCTGCCTGCAAATTGTGACTGTCTACTTAGATTATTTTTCTGTATTAATATTTCACTGTGTGTTATTAATAATGGGAATGCCCTCCACTTTCCTGTCTGTCCTCAGACAATACCAGGACTTCCTGGAGGACTTAGAGGAGGATGAAGCTCTGAGGAAGAACATTAACATCTATAGAGGTGAGCAAAATGATACTGCAAACGCTAAGGCTTTTTATTTATTTATTTTTTAACTCTGTCTCCTGTCCAGTCGCCCCAGAGACTCAGACTTTCTGTTGACATATTTGTGGCTCTTTTTCCGTGAAGTGCTGCTTGACAGTCTGTATTTGATCCATGTGCTGCTATATCTATGTGCCTTTTATGTCACAGTTTATTATAGCTGATGTGTTCAATAGTTAATAACTGAAGCATCACTTTGAATTTCAGATTCCTCAAAGATCCCGGTGGAGAGTGACACGGATGATGAGGGAGCACCGCGCATTTCCCTCATGGAGATGCTGGAGGACCTCAGCCTGACAGATGCCACAGGAGGAGAGGGTGCAGACATGATGACAGACTAGCCAGTCGCAATCCTCTTTGCATAACGTTAACAGCTAATCTGTCAAATGCAGGTCCCACTGATGTCATTATAATGACTGATCAGTCCAGACAGAGTCGGATCCTACATTTGTGAACAAACAGGAGATCAAAGACTTACTGAGCTATTGTCATATGGAATTTAATATTGCACAAATCACAGCTCCTCTAACTGGGATGTAGTGGCTAGTTCCAGTTATAACCTAAAAGGTATGTGTTTTAACATTACCGCCCCTGATATCCTGTGCTTACAGTAACAAATAAGTTTCCATTGAGAAACAGCATTTTCAGTTGTGCCTGCTGGTTACTAACCCAGTACACCCAGTCTTTATGCAGATTTTATTCTCCAAACTGGGAGTGCAGTTATGTTTTTCAACCATCTCTTCAGAAATACTGTTCCCCTTCCCCGTGTGATTAGAAATTGGAGGTTTTGAGGTTATTTGGAATTGGAGTGCTATGTAAGTTCACTACACAAAAATAAATTTACCCTAATGTAACCCCTCCAGAGATGTTGTTTTTTGACTATTTTGTGCTCTGACAAAGGCTTCCACTAGAGGGCGCTTTGAACCACTGATGGCACAGGCAGTACGGCATCCAGAGAGCTACACATGCAGTGAGTGTAGCCTAGCTGGGATCATATGAGCGTAGTATCATGTGACTACAGTTGGAAATATTCAAATACTTTTCACCGCCTCTTCAGCCAGTGAGTGTGCTGTCCATGCTCTGATCAAGGGCAGTGCTCTAAAGATACAAATTAGACTGAGGACTGTGCTTTTGGGGAAAAAAAACAGCCAGGTTCATTTCTAGAGTGCGTGCTTCAGCGTGAAGTGATTAGCTCTCAAAAGGCCAAACTCATCAGATTTAGCTTCTTGTTCATTTATACTTTGCACTGAGGCGCAGGCATGAAAAAGAAACCCAACAAAGTAACTGTTGCATGTATGTGAGATGTGTGTTCCAACAAAATATTCATTTATAATTACAGTGAAAGGTACAGTGCTTATCATCTTAATATATATTTTTGGATACAAGTGTAGCTTAGTTGCAGAACTTGATATTGTTTGAGAACACTAAAAACAGCAAATAGGGCAATATTGATACAGAATCCCATACTAACAGTTAACCCTCGTGAATTAGTGCACCATCATCATCATCACGCTTATAGATCTACAGTACAATCAACAGGTAGCACCATTCACTGACCACCTAATGTAAATGTTACAGGGCTGAACCTTTGATTAAATATGGGAAACAGAATCAGTTAAAGCAAGATAAATATGTAAAATAAAAAGATTAAAAAAAAAAAAAAAAAAAGACTCAGAATCTGGCAAGATGAAAAATTAGCCCAAGCGTTACAAAAATAAAGTTTCACAGTTTTTGGGCCACATTGGCAAAAGCTTAGGCTGTGTAAAATCAGCCCCCCGATGCTCTCAGTCTGGTGTTTTGGTCAGGAAAAGAAGTTGAGGTTAGATTCATAGCTAGGGGTGGGCTTTCTGTCCTGAAAAATTCAAGTGCTTTCTGGCAGCGGGTGATTTTAGATGAGTGGATCTCAGGTTGCAGTCTAGCTGAGACTGGTGCAGTTTGGGTAGGGGCCAGACCAAACCTTGCTCAGATTATGATCAGTAATTCTCTATCTAACTGGCAAGCAAAGGAGAGATGCTAATATTTGCAGATATGTTCTCTTCATATGGTAACAGTTAAAATCAGCTGATGCATTCTCAGCAAGAGACGTTAAAGTAACTTGTCTCGGGCAGGAGTAAAGGGAGTGGCAGTAGTTAAAGTCAGAACAGATAAAAACGTGGAGCACCCTTAGGTTTTGGACTGATAAAAGGATGTTGACATATACTTCTGAATTGTTGAGGGGGAAAAAAGACTGAACTAGTGTAAACATTAACATGTTACAGGTAGGATCTACCCACCCATGCTTGAGGTGGTCAGACTGCTTAGTCAAGTGTTGCTGCACTGAAGTTAAAAAAAAAAAAAAGATTTAGATAGCACAATCTCTGTCATCAGCTGTTTTAAAAGGTCATCATTCATTGAGGTCTTTCTGTGCGCTGTAGTAATCTAAAACCTGGCTGGAATTTTTCAGAGATGTTTCAAAAAATGTAATTGAGTAAAGTCTTACTTATCAACAAAACAAAAATCTAGAAAATTCACGGCCAATAATTGTGGATTTAGTTTGTTCACGAGTGGCTGACCTGATACTTGCTTAAAACTACAGGGAACGTGCCAGCACTCAAAGAGCTATAATGTATAAAAAGCTAAAACTGACACCATCAAAGACATCTTTGAGCAACTTTGTGGAAACATCAAGTGGGAAGGTAGAGCACCACATGCAGGGCACAGTTCCCTTTAGTCTGTTTAAATGACTTTAAAGAGCAGAATATTTTAATAAATAACTCAGGCTAGATATTTATGGACTTAGATTGAGATTATGGGAATGAATGAACCATGGAATTCCCATCACACACCCTATTCCCCTTTCTTTACCAACCCTCCTGTGCTTTGGCTTGGGTTTGTACACCAAGATTAGCCATTACTGAGCTTATCAATCTTTTTTTTCTGTCAACCACTTGCAATGTAACAGGACCTTAAACCTCCACCAGCTGTCTGGGGGTTTATTACGCTGCAGGGTAGAGCGACTGATGGGAAGCTGTACAGACCACTGAAGGCATGTTAAAGTTCATGGCACTGGGTGTATAAGCCTGTGTAACATGTTTCACCATCTCACCTGGAGCGGGAGGAGGGAGGAATGGGAGACTGGGTCTTGTTTTCTGCAAACCTGAGCTGGTTGTTGGTGGTAATCAGATCCACTTTAGTGGGGCGGCTTAGCTCAATATATCACAACAATCGTTCATTTTGTGATAAAAGCACCAAAATTGGTAGATGTGTTGGTGGATATATTTCAAACAAATCTGGATATTGGGCCATCACAAAAGCGCCCCCTAGTGGCCATAGCAGGCATTTGATTTGTTAAAATGAATAAAAATATAAAAATGATTCCTTAAAATATTTCAAAAAATTTATATACACATTAAATTAAGAAAAAATACAGTTATACACACTCAGTTTCTCAAACACTTTCTGCCCCCCCCCCCCCCCCCCCCCCCCACCACAACCACCACTGCAAGCCAGCTAGCCAACGAGCTGGCTAGCATATATTCAGGACCGAAAATTGAAAAAAGCCCCTTAGGAAACAACATGGAAGGCATTTTTGAGGAAAAACACTTTATCTGTTGTTTCTGTATGATTATTTAATGCTGAATCCATTTCTGCTGTATGCCAAGCTGTAAAAGTTACAATTTAGTCATAATTATTGATTAATTAGCATAATTATTGATTAGTCGCCCAAGTCAGAAATGGCTATCAGTTTCCTATTTGTCAATATTCTATATATGATTGTTTGGTATCATTGTAAAGGGGACCTTCTCAGCTTTCATTTAAGCCCATGGGTGTCTCTTTCTGACAAACACAGAGGTCACATGACCTCCTTAAACCATAAATTACACACATTTTCCCACATTTTTCGCCTAAACTATATAGTTTCTTTTATCCCTGTGGGATCAAGGGATATCAAGGACCCAAAAGACAACATCCACAATACCTAATGGACTTTGAGGATTCAGGAAATGTATGATATACCCATACTATTTCTTTGTGAGAGGTTATTGTGAGCCTTAAAATAGCAGTAACTGACTCAGGCCCATTCAAATCCATTCATTCTCCAGCATTACATAAAAATGACCTCACCAATTGTTTACTGTAGATATAATGATATTATTACTAATACAAATGTAATAATAATCAAAGGCCAGGTAGACATTTTTCATCAATTTAATTAATTAGTAAAAATTAACTGAACGTGGCCACTAATTATTACAAATATGGATGATAATGATTGGATCAAAACATTACATACATTACATGCATTACATATTCATGCAAAGGTCACTTGACTTTCAGCACTGACAAGACCTGCTGGAATGTGTGTAGGCAGCCCAGTGATCTACTCAACAGGCTTGGTGAAGGTCCGGAGGTGAATGACTCCACCATCATGGATGCAGAAGTGTTCTTCTGCAAATTATATGGTGCAGTCAACACGAACAACATCAGTGAAGTCCGTTTGGTCATGTTTGTCAAGAGCATGACCATAGAGAGACTGCCACCCACCAGAGATGCTCTGAACTTTCACATCCAGCGTGTTCACTTCCAGACTTTGGTCTGGCGGCAGGCCCACTTGCAGTACCCGGTGCTCCCACCCCCTGAAAATATGGGATAGAAGATGGAGGACAATGCGCTTGTTCCTGAACTCATGTCACTGCCTGCAGTTCCAGATGCCTGTGAGGAGATAGTGACCTGTGGCTGCACAACTGGATGCCAAACCCATGCACTACATCTTGTCAGTGCCGAAAGTCAAGTGACCTTTGCATGAATATGTAATGCACTGAAGAAGAAAAAATGTGATCACAAAAAAATTGTAATGCACCACTGTTTTGATCCAATCATTATCATCCATATTTGTAATAATTAGTGGCCACGTTCAGTTAATTTTTACTAAATAATTAAATTGATGAAAAATGTCTACCTGGCCTTTGATTATTATTACATTTGTATTAGTAATAATATCATTATATCTACAGTAAACAATTGGTGAGGTCGTTTTTACGTAATGCTGGAGAATGAATGGATTTGAATGGGCCTGAGTCAGTTACTGCTATTTTAAGGCTCACAATAGCCTCTCACAAAGAAATAGTATGGGTATATCATACATTTCCTGAATCCTCAAAGTCCATTAGGTATTGTGGATGTTGTCTTTTGGGTCCTTGATATCCCTTGATCCCACAGGGATAAAAGAAACTATATAGTTTAGGCGAAAAATGTGGGAAAATGTGTGTAATTTATGGTTTAAGGAGGTCATGTGACCTCTGTGTTTGTCAGAAAGAGACACCCATGGGCTTAAATGAAAGCTGAGAAGGTCCCCTTTACAATGATACCAAACAATCATATATAGAATATTGACAAATAGGAAACTGATAGCCATTTCTGACTTTGGGCGACTAATCAATAATTATGCTAATTAATCAATAATTATGACTAAATTGTAACTTTTACAGCTTGGCATACAGCAGAAATGGATTCAGCATTAAATAATCATACAGAAACAACAGATAAAGTGTTTTTCCTCAAAAATGCCTTCCATGTTGTTTCCTAAGGGGCTTTTTTCAATTTTCGGTCCTGAATATATGCTAGCCAGCTCGTTGGCTAGCTGGCTTGCAGTGGTGGTTGTGGGGGGGGGGGGGGGGGGGGGGGGGGGGGCAGAAAGTGTTTGAGAAACTGAGTGTGTATAACTGTATTTTTTCTTAATTTAATGTGTATATAAATTTTTTGAAATATTTTAATGAATCATTTTTATATTTTTATTCATTTTAACAAATCAAATGCCTGCTATGGCCACTAGGGGGCGCTTTTGTGATGGCCCAATATCCAGATTTGTTTGAAATATATCCACCAACACATCTACCAAATTTGGTGCTTTTATCACAAAATGAACGATAGTTTAGCTATGCCGCCCCACTACTTGGGAAAGTGAATGAAGTGAATCCCTGTGGCGGGGTGGGGGTGGACAACAATGTGGGTGGGGATGGGGATGGGGGGCGTCTCTTTTTTTCTGATCTCCCTCCCTTTGACCTCCTTTTCTTGTGATCCATACATCCACACACTGAACTTTTAACCTATATGCTGTAGGCCACTGTAATTTTCAACATTTTCTCCTATTACAGATTCAAATTCCAACTTACTTGATGTTAACGTCTGATCCATTGTTCCCAGTGGCTCAGGAGGCTGGTGATCTAGAGACTGGTTCAGCAGGGTTCCTGGACGTGACAGGTTCAGGTCAGGACAGTTTCTGCAGCATGGATCAAGCAAGCAGCGGCCCTGTGCAGCCTCTTGCGCAGGGATGGACAGTGTCTGCATGGTGAAATGTTCTGACATTTGCAGACACGTCCAGCCAGGACTCGCAGAGCTTTTCCGTGCTAATGAAATCGTGCTGACAATGTGTGCGTACTCATCCGTGAGCGGCGTGTCACGGCGGCACTGCCCGTGTTTACACATCAATAATGCACGGTGTTGTCGAGCGTGGAGCTCAGCAGGTCAGCAAACATGGAGAGGAGAGTCCAATGAGTCCGACTGCCCCGAAAACAACACAACAAATAAGCAGCCACCCAAGATCTGCACTCGTATTGCTATTTTCATCTGAACGGTGTGTTTGGATAGTTTTTGTTGTTGTTGTTGTTGTTGTTGTTGTAAACGTTAATTTGGCCCCGTTTTCTACTGTGGTTCCGCACTATTCTTTGTGTAGGCCTACTTCGTTGTGTGCAACCTACAGCGCACTGCAACCCCATAAAGACACACAGAGGTAAATGAACCAAACTTGGCTCTTGCTGTGTCAGCGCCCCAGGGAGGCAGAGGGTAAACCCAGTTTAAACTGATTCACCCACATTTTATATGCAGAAGGGCCTGCCCACCACTAGTGTCTAATTTTAATTATACATTAGGCCTAATAGGCATTACAGCCCATGATTATAATTTTTGTTTAGAGCAGATTTTTTTGTGGGGAATAACATAGATACATGCTTTTCTGAAACTACATTTTAGCATGAACTGAGGGAATAATAAATGCTCCCTTGATATGATTTTGTAAACACTCAATGCACTAAATAGGACTTATTTTTCATGAAGTTATGTCCGGGTAAAAGCCATTAGGGTGCTGTTTTCCGTTATTAAATCCACACAGATCACAAAGGAGGAGGACGGGAAACTATTTATTTATTGATTCATTCATTGGTTGGTTGATTGATTGATTGACTGACTGATTGACAATTGAGCAGGGGGTTCTACAAAAGGAGCTGCAACTCAATATCAGCAGGATGCCCCTAATATTTTGTCGCCTAGGATCATGATGTAGAAATAGATCTCTGACCATTTTTGCTTAATCGGTGTCCTCCACCACGGTGATTTCAAAAGTACCTACACGATCTCCTCAGGATTCACTTCGGCTGGGGAACGGTGAGTCCTGTGCCCGTCTGATGCCCATGCAGTTACCGTGTTATTTTTCTGCCCGGTGCAGCAGACCGTCGCTGCTGCTGCTGAGCGCCTACGTCAGAGGCTGTACCGCAGCGCAGCGCCGGGCTGCAGCATGGTGGGACAGATGCGCAGGAGGATGCGACACGGGCGAAAAAAAGTTTGAAGATGCCGTACACAGCACTGGTGTTTAGATGGTGGAAATAAAGCCGCATCCAGGAAACCGAGCCCTAGTCTGATGCGACGAGCGCTTTCCCTCGACTGTGTGAACATATATGCGCTAGTCTTCGGTGGATCCACCTGCGACTGTGAGCCAGGTGAGTGTAAACACGAGTGGTGGGTGTGGTGTCATTCTGATAGTGTGTATGACCTACCACATATAGGCCACTGGCAAACTGGTAGGGCAGCTTTCCGTTTACACAAAGCAGCCGAGCAGCAGCGGGACTCGGGCTTGTGTCTATAGCGCATCCCGAAATAATTTCAGCCATTAGGAGCCTTTCAGGGGGATCTCAAGTCGGCTGCAGAGGTGAGTCAATATATCGATCCGCACATGTAGGCTACAGTAGACCTACTGGGAACCACCGTACACACCTGATAGCTGATCTATTCCCTTAGTTCTACGTTTATTGAAAACCCAAATTCAGCCAGTGCCGAACTGTGAGGCAGTGCCGAAATATCTCATTGCTCTGCTCAAATCCCTGATTAGAGTCTTGCAGTCAAGACAAGCAGCATAACTTTTGCTGAAGTGTTGTTGGGGCGATTTTGTAACCTAAATATCATATGTGGACTATTTGATGCTAATTTAGTCCATTTACCCCATTTCAAGTGGTCCCATTATAACGGGTGGGTGGACCCCATTGGGTCTATCACTATAGAGAGCGAAGATGTGCTCCGCCCAACTTTGATCACCATAACAATAATTGTGCCCATATCTTTTGAACATACGATTTAAGAAGAAGCTGTCATGTTTTCCACTTTCCTCCAACCTCAGAAGTAGGCTATTTTCTAGAAGTGTCCACCTGCAGCTCACCTGTTGACCCCGCCCCTCTGATTGTTGTCGGGCGGCAGGATCTGTTAATGCCTCCGGCTATGTAAAACCACAGCAAAACAAGCACGTTTATGTGAAATTTGAAGATCTGTTAAAATTGACCCACTAAACTAAGCAGAAACACAATTAAGATAAACTACTCAAAAACTAACAAAGATTTTTTGTGTCTGTGTGTGCGTGTGCGTGTGCATGTGCAGGTGCCTGTTTCTTCTGTGTATAATGTTCTATGGAGGCTGCAGGGCATTGTTTATGTTTTCCCCTCAGCCTATTCAACTATAAGCTTGCTGTGTGTGTGTGTCAAAGAGAGAGAGCGAGATCATATATATGTGTGTTAAGTGGGGGGACAGATGTGCCTAGGAGATTAGTGAAGATTTCATGTCATCTGGTCAAAGTGGGGCCCCCGGGGTCTTGTTTCTTTCCTGGGTGTTTTCCTACCCACCAAACTGATTCTTCCAAGTCCCTGGTGGGAGCGCTCATAACCCCCTTCACACCCCCTTATTAACAACACAGAACCACAACTGCAGCAGTTTTTGCAAGGAGTACTTTCCATTGTAAAGGTTACCATGTAGTCCCAGGGTAATGGTAAACACAGCTGTGTCGGATACAACACAGTTATACATCCATGTAGTGATCTGAGAGTCAGCAGTCAGGATTATTCGCTGAGAATGAAAATCAACCAAAAATCAAAAAAAGGTCACCATTGATGTTTTTCTATGCCCAGTTATGCTATAAACACATATGATAACATTATTATAATGAGTGGAACCTCATAAGCCTGTGTCATTACTCTGAATACTTGTTCATGTTACAGTCAGGTTGATTAATTAATAGTCCCCAGCTAGAAGCTTCCTGCATTGTTATTCACTCATTAGATTCTGTGCTCTGTCCTCTGTGGGCTCATATATGTGTTTGTGGCTTGTTTGTGCTTTCATCCCATCATGTGATACCACCATGCTCCCGATTCTCCATACACCTCTTCCATTTTTACCCCCTCCCCCAACCATTTAATTTTATTCATTGTAAACACTCGCTTCCACTGCTCTATCCTCACCACCGTTTCCTCAACCTCTGCCATCTCTGTCTCCTTCGCTCCCTCCATTACTTATGGCCTGGTTCTCATGACCCCCCCTCCCCCTCCTCCTCACCTCCAGCCTACAGGATGAACTTTAAGAACTTGAAGGACTACCTGGCCTGGCTATACTACCAATATCTGCTCATCACTGGCATCTATGTCCTGGAACCCTGGGAGAAGTCCATCTTCAACTTCATCCTCTTCTCCGCCATCGCCATGGTGATCTACACCTCATATGTTTTTGTGCCCATCCATGTGCGCCTGGCTCTGGAGTTTTTCTTCGGGATCTTTGGTGGCCAGCCTGAGAGCACCATGGCACTCATGAACTAAGTGGAGAGGGAAGATGAATGAATGGAGCAGAGGAGGACAAGAGGTAGCGACCGGGTAGACTAGCATGAATCCTTAACTCCGTATCTAACTTGAGTCCTGAGTCCACTGTCCCCCACCCCGAGCCCAACCACTCCTCTTTACACCACTCTCATCTTCTCACCCGATCCCGAACCACAGTGCTCTATCAACTCAGCCAAACGAGGCTGGATGCAGGAAGTTCTTATGGAATGTTCTGGAAATCAGAGCCTTACTGTCTTCTTTAAATACAAACCCCTCTGGCCTTACCCCATGGTATTACACATATTACTGTACATTACTTTCACACACCCCCCGCTGTGAAATGTTTTGTGAAATGTTGGTTGTCCCATTTCTGTTTTTGTTTTTATTCCCATATGTCCTGTGTGAGTGCATACCACCTCTGGGTTTTGCATGATAGGTAATATGTGGGTGGCAGATTTGCATGCTTGTGTCACTATAGGTACCTTGCCACTACTACACTTCCTTGCTTCCATCATGCCTTCTGCATGCAAGTCTGTGTATGTGTGTATGTACAGTATGTGTGTCTGCGTGCGTTAATCAGCCTAATCTATAATGCCATTTTATCACTGATTGTAAATTGCTGTTTGATGAAGAGTTTGACAGTACTGGTCCTAACATCTATGATGTGCACTTAACTTTACCGGTTGATCTATGGTTTTGCATCAGAGCCACTGTCACCTTCTGTTTTGTTTAATTACCTTGATGCACTGTAATGCTAAATGGCATATTTCATGAAATCATCATGCAGATAGTGTTTTAAGGGAGAGAGAAGGATCAATAGAAAAGCCACAGCTATGCAATGAAGCCAAAAGTGTCAAGATCAGGGAATTGTTAAACAGTTGTGGAATGTTTCTCCCCTGCCTACATTTATCGAATTATTGGTGAAACTGAGGTATATGATGTAACTATTGTATAGGCGTGTGTGTTGAGCTCTCTCTTTATCTCCAGTGTTTTAACTGTTGGTATCTCAGAGAGGTGTGCTTAACGCCAAGCATAAGTAAATATTGATACAACACGCCTTTGTATTTTTGACTCGGCTTTGTTAATGACATGGCTTTGCTTGATCAACAGCCTCTGAACTCAAAATGGATCTGTTTGGAATCACATCCCAAATGCAGAGTTACTTCAGTCAAACTGGCCTGAATGAAAAGCAAAGTCTTTGGACTGGCCAACCAAAACACTCTCTTCCTTTACTATAGTTGAACTGTAGAGACTGACCTGGAGAGAATGACCTGGAAATTTGCTCTATTGTATCTGCTAGTCATTTCATTAGTTTGTGTCTTTGAGATCATGTTGATTTATCTGCTTTGGGTTAAGGGCTTGCTGATTACAATCTGTACATGATCTATAAGTTAACTTTATTTATATGGAGTTATATATTTATATATATCCTGGTAAAGCTTGGCTGATTACAATGTCAATTACCAAACTTGTTCAATTATTTATATCTGTGTTCTCCTGTGGCCATATACAATGCAGAATTTGTTCTTTTTTTTTCCACCTGAAAGTGCTTTTATACATTACAGTTTGTGTCATTTCATTTCAATTTGTATTGAATTGTTGCAGTATAGTCCCTGACATTTCCTGTTCCAAGAATGAGGAGCTCTCAGAGAGGCTTTAATAAGGCAGTAGATGTCTGTGTGTCCTTGCTCACAAATATGTATGTTTTACTTACATATAATAGCAACCCATCACTGCAATGTTCAGAAAATAAAGACCTAAATACCTATACAGCTGTTTTCTTGTTTTTTACTCATTTTGGGTTTGTTTACCTGCTTGATATGAGCACCTGCGCGTATTGATGGTTGTAAATACTATTCATACAATCATTCCAGTTCAATTCACACACTGAACAGCTTCAGACTGTTAGGCAGAGTGGCCGTCATGATCAGAAACAAGGCACAAAACCAACAAAAGCTTGGGAAGTACATTCTTGACACAATGGACTGTACCACCTATATTGCATTCAAACAATAACAGGCAGAGCTGCCAAACCAGTTCTTCCTGAGACAGTGCAGGAATGAGTGCCCAGTGGATTTGCTTTCCCCACCTGCAGATACTAGGGAACCTATTGTCCACACCTATGAAGTTATTTACCGGGAGGCTGCTCACTGCTCTGCCACTGGAGCATCTAGTTGTCTGGAGGCCTCAGCCCTTTGGTGCAGGAGCAACAAGAAATCTGAACCCATGTGCAGGCTGAAAAAAGAAACCTACTGCAATTGTTGCAATACTTAATAATAAAGAAAAATGGCAGTGGAAATAGATTAATATGGTGTTGATATGAATGGTTTTGCTGATTAATCATGTCCTGTAATGCGGGGATGGGAAACTTTTATTGTCGTCAGCCTGGCTGCAAAAAGGAGCCTGACTGTTTTTATTATGACTTGTAATGGGACACCACCATCTTTTTTTTCCAGGATGTTGGAACACAACAGCCACGGCGATCCTCAGTTCGGACAAACCAAATTCATTCAAAAAATACCACTAAAGCCTCTCTCCTCGCCTCCCTCCTCCCCTGAAAAATTATGTTTGTAAGGTATTGCAGTTTGCTGGTTGTGAAGCCTTTCTCAGGGTCTTTGAAGAGCTGTCTTGTGTTTACACTTTGCATGTTAAGTTGTATTCCATGGAGGAGGAGGGCAGAGGTTATCTCCATAATGACCCAAGTGTAAACAGTGCTATCTCCCGACTCAGCGGGCCAGGAGACTCGGGGGTCTTGTTTTCTGTTGTTTTTAATGATCTGGCTTGTTGCCGCTTCTCCTAAAGAAAACGTGGAAACTCCTAGCAACTGTCAGGTGCTGAGAGAAAGACACAGAGAGAGAGAGAGAGCGAGGTAAATGACACCAAGAAAAACGCGTACAGTCACACCACCCGCTGCCCTCCACCACTACAACTACCACCAGGTTTCAGTTTACAAGGAAACCCCAGAAAGTATTCAAATATTAATATCATTGTGAACATTTGATAACCCCTGCCACATTGGCTCAAGTCACAGCAAAGTGAACCCTGCGTACATCCTGTATTTCTCACTCTCTTGTTCTCTCTTGTTCTCTCTCTCTCTCTCTCTCTCACACACACACACACACACACACACACACACACGTGCATACGCTTGTGCAGACAGCTTCAATCCTCCAGCCTCCAGCAATAGGTTCTATTGTTCCGCTCCGCCTGTCTACAGGTGTGTGGCTTTACAAAGATGGTCTCCATGGTAAAGAGCTAAGACTATTGTTCAAGCACAAACTCAGATCAACGAGGACAACAAAAGACACAAGTAGACACACACGCACAAACACTTGATATTGCAGTTACAGCCTAGAAGTGAAGTTTATGGAGTTATATACTTGAATAGTTTCATTCCCAAATGCTATGTTTCCATGTTGGGGGAAATGCTTCCTGAAATTGATCAGACTATAGTTCTTTGCCCACAAGCACAAGTCTTAGGATGGGTCCTACCTAAAAACCTAACCCAGTATGTGTTTTACTTTTCATGCCGGCATTCAATATAGGAGTGGGTGTCTTTTTTTTTCTAGTTATGGATATCTTATTTTGGAACAAAACTATATATAGTGGTAATGCTTGGGTGGTTACAATGTCAATTATCACAGCCTGTTTGCTCATGTATCCATGTTGTCTTGTGCCGAATTTTTTCTTTATTTTTCACCCGACTGAAAGTGCTTTCATATGGTTTGAATTCATGTGATTTTATTTCAGTTTTGTTTACTTGTTGCAGTATTCCCAGATGTTTTCTGTACAGAGAATGAAGACCGCTCTGAAAGGCACTGAGGCGTAAATGTCTGTGTTGCCTCCAGTATGTGTGTTTTATTTACATGTGATAATTGATAATTACCAATCGCTGCAATGTTCACAAAATAAAGGCATTCATGAATAGCTTGGCAGCTGCATTCTTGTTTTTGCTCAACTTTGTGTTTGATATAGGTGTCTGTGCTTACTGACAATATGGGAATATGTATTCACTCATACATTTGATACCTGATATGTATTTAATTTTACTCATGTTTTTCAGGGGCAGGTGTTTGATATACATATGAAGATAAAACACACCCTGTTGACATGCAGTGATCACACCAGACAGAAATGGTGAGCGTGCTCCTATCACAGGACTGTATGTCAAACACTGAGCACTGGAGTGAAGCTACTCTGGAGAAGAGCAAACACACTCGTGTCTGCACGCAAATGCACACATGTACAGTTAAACACACACAAGCGCTCAAACATGCCTACACACCGCCTAGTCAGCTCCCTCATTAAGTCAAATCAGTGCCTTGTGTGATTGCTTGTTGATTTCCATATTGCAGAAAAGTATTACGCCGACAAGAGCAAGGAGGAAGAAACTGCTTTGATTAGCTGTTGCAGTCTCTGAGTCTTCACCAATCAAGAATTAGCCACAGAAATCAGCTTATTTAAGCAGATTCAGATGGATAAAAAAAAAATGTCTTAGTGGATGGGCTGTGATCAGATACAGATGACCCAAATCCCCAACAACTGCTGTGAATGAGCTGTTTTCCAGGGGAGTGTATGATTCAATCAAGTGAATCACAGTGAAACCAGATTTATAAGCGATTAAGTTCATGAGTCAGTAACCCCCCCCCCCCCACCCCCCCCACCCCCTCCCAAAAAAAAAAGCCACAAAAAAACACAAAAAAACACAAAAAAGTGCAAGACACAAACCTGATATTAAGAAGACAAATTTGTTTTTAGGGAACATTGTTTGCTATACTTTGTGTGTGTGTGTGTGTGTGTGTGTGTGTGGTGTGTGTGTGTGTGTGTGTGTGCCTGTTGCTGGTCGGTCTGTGTCTTTGTCTGTGTGGGATGCCGTGTTTTTTAGCCGAGGTGGTGAATAGAAACTCATGAAGCCTTAGATCTATTAAAAAAGTATTCCACCACACCTTGAGCTAACACCATCTTACATTATCACATGCTGCATTCTGAAACTGCTCACTTCAGATCAGCTAAATCCCAGTAAAACACAGGATGTGATATAATAATATATATATCACAATGTGTGTGGATGTATAATGTTTAGCAAAAAGGTTCAGCTTAATGGACCTCATGTGAAATTGTACTTTCTGTGTATATAGGGGTGCATACATGGTAAATATACCCCTATGAATGTACAAATACATGAAAAGCATTACAGTTAGGCACATTTCCACACAAGGATGTATAAATTGTACATATCTTACAAATGCAAACTTGAATGATCCATGTGGGGGTAATTAAGGAACACAATTTGGAAAACATAATGACATCCACAACAGACATGAGAAGGGATTGTGATGGCCAAAGAATACAAATGATTAAACATTATGCCGATGTTTTATTAAGTGTGTCTACTCTGCGGCAGCATCATTCAGGCAGTTGGATTTTCTTTCGAGAGTGATCCTCTCTGCAGCCCTCTGGTTCATCCTGCGGTATGAGGCGTGACTGTGTAATTCCTGTCCTTTGTCGGTCAAAGACGGAAGAGGAATTCGTGTGAATCATAGGGTTTCACACCTCAATAATTGGCTCATGATCCTGTTTCTGTATCTCAGTTATACATCAGTCAATATGAGCCTGGGAGTGGCTGCCCTGATAAAACCAGGAGCCCGGAAGGAATGAACCGCAGCTGAATCCAAACCCTCACATTTATCTACTTTCAGTGTAAATGACAGTGTGCTGTGTTACCTGCAGCTAACACATGTGAGGGATCAGCACTAATGAAGCTGAGTAAACATACAGACGTGCTTTGCTTCTCAATCAACATCATACAGATATTATGAGTGGTGTATAGGGATTTTGCATGGCTTAATTAGCTATGATACATATTTGATTTATATATGCAGTATTCCTGCTATACTTAAGCTACATCATTTTGTTATGTATGACCGAATATGTGGTGTCTTAAGGGCACTAAATATTTCATGTTCAGTGACTGTAACAAGCCCTGTGGTTTGTTTTTAAACTCTTGTCTGCCACCTAGTGGTCAAGGTGAGGAATCCTTATTATTGTTTGCTCATTGCAGTACAGCAGTGATGATGATCATATGATACTTTATAATAAAAACGCAGTGTGATTGTTAATTTTCACAAGTCGCTGACTTAGATCACCTTGTTGACATGATGTTGGGTGTCACTTATGCACAGGAAGAAGGGAGCGTTGGTGCATGACATCTTGTTCTTATGAGCGTTGTGTAAGCTGGTGTGAAAGAATGTTTGATAGGATACCAAGAATTTTAGCGTGTGTGTGTGTGTATGTATGTGTGTGTGTTGGGTGGAGGGGGTGGGGGTAGGGAGGGGTGGGGGTGTTTGGCTAACAGAGCACACCAAACCTGTCCCATCTGGACATGGTCAAGGAGTCTGATGGGGGAGCTACACATGATCACTGTTTGAAGGGGAGATAAAAGAAGAGCTTGGGAGGTGTAAAGAATGTTGGCAGGGTACCTCAGTTTAGGGGCTTATACTATTAGGAGTGTTTTTTTTTTTGGTAAAGCAAGAACTCAGAGAGAACCAGTGGACAGTGAGGTGCAGGGTGGAGGGGAGGGAGACAAGTTTAGGTGATGCAGAAGAGAAAAACACTGGGTTTGTGGAAAGTGCAGAGGGGAAACAGCTACGTGGAGAGGAACGGATAACCCATCCAGCCATGACCCACATCTATCATTACCCTCTCATGTCTCCTGTCCCCTCAGCATGTCTGCTCTCTCATGAGAGCATAGCCTCCCCCTCAACCCCCTCTCTTCATCGTACTGTTCTAGCAGATTACTGGACTGTTTGTTTTCTAAAACGCCACAGACATTCCCTTCCATTCTCCTGTCCAATGACCCACATGAACCAACCAATCACTTTTGTGCTATCACAAGTAGGGACGGGGTGTTATGAAAATTAAAAACCATGATTACAGTGACCAAATTTATTGTGGCTTTTGATATTACTGTGCAAATGTGCAAAAATGTTTAATCACTAATAAACACGGAAATCGTTTCATTATATTTTGCAATGAAAATTGCAACCTGATTAACTATTTGCATTAAACTAATATCACAAACAATGCCATATTAACACATGAAATGTACAACATAAAGCATATCAAATGCATTATGGACGATTAATGTCGTGGCTATGAAAGGTATGGCCCTTGTGCACATGGCAGATAGAAACTATACAGAAAACTATAAAGTTACAGGTTTCCCAGTGCAGATTTAATAGAAATAATCAAACAATGATGAGCGTAAAATCCTATAGAAAAGAAAGCAAGTGTATATTTTACAATAGGCATTGAAGAAAGTGCATGCTGCACACTGCTGTCTGTGCTCCCATGTATGTATTTATTCTACATATTTAATACATATTAAAATGTTGAGATGTTAAGATGTGGGAGCACTGGCAGCATGTATGTGGCATTCCCTTTCTTTAATACTTTAGTTGGACTTCACTCCTTCACCCCTGCCAAAACTGTCACAGGATGTGCATGTGCTCATCTTCTTCTTTATCCTCTTAAAATAACTGCATGTGCTCTCTGTTCTCGTGCACAACAACAACTGTGCTTCCTGAATCGACGGACAAACATTTGGCCAGTCCAGCTCTGAGTGCATTTGAAAACAATCCCCAACATTAGAGCAGCTTGTCAGGGAAAGTGTGGCGAGGGAAAGTCCTTTTGTATTCTGACTGACTACATGAGATGCGCGTTCACTGCCAGACACTCCCTCGCCAAAGTCATTAGCAGCTAATTCGGGGGGATCTAGATTTTCTTTGATAAGCTCCCACAGCAAAGACCAAGAAACACTCTGTGGTCTTGTTAGTTGTAAGCCAAACAGGGGAATAATCATACATAGTTGCCAGTTGCTGTGTTGGTTACTAAGCAAGGCAAAAGTCTCTCCTTTTAACTCTCTCTCTATGTACACATTCACTGCAACTTCAAAGTCTCATTCACATGAGCAGGGTTAATGAAAGGGAATACACCTCCATCCATCCAAGTCATCTTTGGTCCTCTCTTTGCTCTGCTGCACCTGTTGAGTTAACCCTTTGCAGTGCTGTTCTCCTTATTCTTTGCTCCATAGTGTGTAGAAGCCGAGGGCAGGGCCGGTGCCAGTGTTAAATGAATGGACAGGTGAGTGGCGCCTGGGTCCTCTGTGATCAGGCTGGCACTGTAAGCTGACCGCTGCTGTTGTGTGTGGTCTGAATGGCGCTGTGAGACGGCGGGGTTGAGGTCAGGCACAGGGAACCCCAGAGGAACTCCACTCTCTCTCTCTCAGGACTTAGCGGGATATCTTAGCTCTCTATCTCTATTTGTCCTTCATGGAAGCTGTGTGCAAGGGGCAAGTCAGGGACACTTCAACTTGAGCTGCAGGGAAGGAGGGAGAAGGTAAGTGAAGGCGAGGAGATAACGTGGAAGGAAAGGTTATGGAAAAGTGTGGATGGTTCAAATAAGGAAAATGGAAAAAATGAGCATGAATAATGCTGTCATTATCTTGTATATCTGTCATATTTCTAAATATCAACACACTGTTCTCCCTTGTTTCGTAACCAACCCCAGCTGTCTCCTCATCCCTCCATCCCACCCTCACCTCTCTCTGTTTCCCCTTTTCATTTCCCAGCTTCCTGCTCATTCATAGCTGGTCACAGATCCCTCTGAGGACCTGAGGTCTTTGACAACTGAGGCATGTCGTCTGGTGAAAGCACTGCTGAAAACATGCTTTCCTCACTGGCAAGCCACAGTTTTGACTTGACAACCACCAGACAGTCACTCTTCTATCAAAGCCTGCTGCTTATCCCTGCTGAATGAATCATTGTCCTGCCACACATGCAGCTTGAATCATAGTTCGAAAATGTAACTTTGCCTGCTGTCTCTCATGTGGCTCATGTGTAGAAGGTTGGTCACAGTGGTCAGGCAAGCGTTTCAGCTGCACTGAAGTGAAGATAGATAAGCTGGTTTCTTCGACAACCAGCTCAGGTTAGCAATTGTTGAGTGAGAGATTATCAGTGCTCTTTAGGCTAAAGCTTTCTCCTGGATGTTCACCAAGTAGCTTGTAATGATAGAGCTCCTTGCTGCGCTCCAGTTTACAGTTCCAGTTAAAATGAAGAAGTTTCAAATGAACTCTTTGATAAGTTCACAAGAGCGTGTTTCCGGTGAGTTGCAGATTTCAGCCCCTATAGTCTTTATCATGTAATCTTCCATACTGCACTCCATTAAAAAAATCTGCAAAGTGCATAACTACAGCTCCGTCCACTTGTAGTTATGCACAGAATTAAAATTACAATAGAAAAATGGCTGTTGTTGTGCCCTTGCCTCTACAACCCTCTTAGCTTGGCTTCAGTCCCACCGTAAGAGCAGGGTAGGGTAGCAGGTTGGATTTTGGAGGAATGCCTCCCATATCGGGTGACCCGTTGCCCCACAGCCTTTGCTCCTCGCCCAGTCCATACTGAGGGAGTCCTCCCTGGCGGGCACTGTATCCCGTGTCCACAAAAAGCACCTTTCTACACAACAGGGGTACAGAGAACGGGCCACAGCACAGTGGTTCTGCTTGGGTCGGCTCCAGCCTGCCTTAGTTGGATTTCAGACCTCCCCCTGCGCTTCCAGCAAACACCCTCATTGGTGGGGATGCTCTTTTGCCCAAACCTCCCTATGAGATATCAGGGGAGACCTGGAGCTCCCGATGCTGTTTCCAAGGCACTGCGTGATGGAGAGGAGGATGAATGACAAGACCACGTATGCATAACAAGGTAATGCCTAAAGGTTGTTGACAGTCTATTTATGCTCAGAAGGTGTTATGATAGCGTGAACAGGTAAAGACACTCACACTGCAAGTTTATGTGTAATGACTGGCATAGACTAATATGAAGAGGAAATAGCGGCTCAGTGGTACTCAGTCATGTGCCAGTGTGACCCAAGAGTCTCCAGGTTTTGCAATCAGGCAAATAAGCTTGCAGGCTGTATTTGGTTGAATGAAAACTTGCAGACTGGCAACAACTAATGTGGTTCAAAAAAGATTTACAAGATAGGGAAAAGACAGAGAAAAATCAGAGGGAAGAGATGAAAGACAGTGTGGACAGAAGAAATGTTTATTCAGTACCAATATCATGTGAGCGGGGGTAAATTACTGAAGTAGACTGATCTGTTACCTAGTATAATAATAATATAAATACATATATATATAGAATATGATTTATTTGGACTGGCCAGTGTTAATAGTCACATTAGTATCAATTTTGTACAACTTAGTATCAACTTCACCCTAACTGACACTAAGTTGACACCAAGTTAAAGTCCAACTGACAGTTTATTGCTCTTAAGTTTAGTATTTACACAAGTATCTACACTGACTCACTTTGAAACTCGTCTGATACAAAAGTTTATACTAAGTTGAATATTAGCGTACACAGTCCAAATAGTGTGACTAACAGCTGAGCAGCTAATCATACATGCTGTTTCTCTCAGTCAGACCCTAAAGAGTCTAAAGTATGAAGGAAAATGACATTAGTACATAGATGACATGCATAAATGTGTGTTGTGTAAAACTCTTCCGTTCTGTCAGATCCCAGTCAGCCATGAGGATTACCTCCTGTCAAGTCGACTCTTTTTGCTGTTGTAGCTGTGGTAGCCCTCACTGTGGTGTCACTACTCTGAAGCGAAAACCACACCGAAAACCCAAGTACCAGTACAGCAAGAAGCCGGTCCCTCAGGTCACCGCTCACAGCCCTCTGACCACCAAGGCTCTGAAGGCAGCGGACAGCGGCAGCCCTGTGGAGCCCTACCCACTGGCCACCACAGAGAGGACCACCTACCCAAGTCACATCTTCCCCGAGTACAACACCGAGAGCACCGGGCCTCCTGGTGCTGGCCATGAGAACTACACCCTGGATTATAACGAGTGTTACTTCAACTTCTGTGAGTGCTGTCCACCTGAGAGAGGCCCCCGGGGGCCCAAAGGGAGACAGAGGACTGCCAGGTATAAAAATTACTAAATAATAATTAATATAGAGTGAAAGAAAAAAAAAAAAAAAAACAGGTTCAGTTCTATTGATCAATTTAAGTGGTTAAATTGTTTGTTGTTTTTTGGACATTTTAAACCAATCTTTGTTCTCATCTAGGAGCACCAGGTGAAAAAGGCGAGCCAGGACCCAGCGGTTTTCCTGGACTGCATGGTCTGAGGGGTGCTATGGGGTTTAAAGGAGACAAAGGTAAATGCAATATGATGACATTCATTTTAAACACTGATGATTATAATGATAGCTTTCAAGACACAGATTGCTGAAAGCCAAACTTTACTAATATTCATCTATTAGAGGACTTGTGCAATGTAAATTTGCACAACATTATTCCATATTATTATTGTTGTTGTTATTATTATTATTACTGTTATTATTTTTATTATTATCATTAGTCATAATACTAGTAGCAGTACCTCTAGTGTCAGAATTACTATCAGCAGTCATGGTAGTATTAGTGGCTTTCTTGATTCTCAGTTGTCGTTTTATCAAATATGATTAGGAGAAAAAGGTGACCGAGGAAATATTGGCTTGGCTGGGACAACAGGAATTCCAGGGAAACCAGGAGAGAAAGGTACAGAGACGCTGTCATGTGTTCAGGTGATTGTTTTATTCTTCTTTGCCATACTGCAGCCAGACTTCAGCTATCCTGACACAAGGTGCCTCACTCTGCAGGTGACACTGGCTCCAAAGGTGAGAAAGGTGAAATAGGACCACGTGGTGCCAAAGGTCATTGTGGGGAGAAAGGTGAACGTGGCCAGAATGGGAGCATTGGTGGGAAAGGAGAACCAGGAAAGGAGGGGCCAGCTGGACCACCGGGACTGGCTGGAGCACAGGGTCTAAAAGGAGACAAGGGGGATAAAGGGGAGTGTGGCACATTGGGAGAGAGAGGACAAAAAGGTGAGCGAGGGGACATTGGGCCTCCTGGTGTACCAGGAGGAATGGGCCCTCCTGGATTGAATGGCAAGAATGGTCTCCCAGGTCCTACAGGCCCTCCAGGAGATCCAGGGCATCCGGGAGCACAAGGTGAGCCAGGGGTCAGAGGGCCACAGGGACCACAGGGGATAAGGGGGATGTCCGGGCCAAAAGGGGACAGAGGTTATCCTGGGATGAGAGGGGAGAGGGGTATTCGCGGGATCAAAGGGGCCAGGGGAGCAGGGGTCCCACAGAAACGCTCTGCCTTCAGTGTAGGCATCTCTCCCAGCAAATCGTTCCCTCCCTCTGGCTTCCCCATCCGCTTCGACAAGGTCTTCTACAACGAGGAGAACCACTTCAACATCTCTGCCAACTGCTTCACATGCGTTCATGCTGGGGTTTATGTCTTCTCCTTCCACATCACTGTGCGCAATCGGCCACTGCGTGCCACCCTGGTGGTGAACGGGTCGCGGCGTGTAAGGACGCGGGACTCCCTTTACGGCCAAGACATCGACCAGGCATCCTCTCTGGTGGTGCTGCGGCTGGCGGTGGGCGACCAGGTGTGGCTGGAGACTCTGAGAGACTGGAATGGAGCTTATGCCAGCAGTGAGGATGACAGCATCTTTTCTGGATTCTTGCTGTACTCGGACAAAGTCTGACATTCAGCTATATTGTCGAGGTCATCTTCATCCATCGTACTGTCCCAGCTTGACCATGTCAACGATAAGGCCGAACACTGATGGTGCCAAACTGTTCTCACTACTCCTGAACTTTCCCTCAACTTCTGTGCTCTGCATTTCATTGTAACTAGTCCGAGAATTCACGGACTGGCAATGCCTAGATCAGAGGAACCGTGTTTATTGTAGGTTCACTTTACTATATTCTTATTTTACCTATCACTTCCTTTAGACCTGTCGTTAGCCTACAGCACAACCTTCTTACCCAAGGACTACTGAATGTATACTTCTTCCAACCGTTAACACTGAAGTATTGATTGATACAGTCGAAACTCACTTTAGTACTCACTCCATTAATGCAGTAGTCTTTCTGTTGTAATTTTGACTCTAAGCCATTCCTTCCCTTTCTCATTGCACATTGTTCCTGTTTATCTTCTAACCACACTGCTGTATGTTGTTCTCCCATTTCTCTCCCACACTGACCACTGTTTCTTCCTTTCCAAATATACTATCACTGATGCCATATCTGTATTTATCTGAAGAAGTAGTAGAAATACAGAGATAGGCTATATGATATATACATGTCTTACAACATATGTAGAGAATATCACTGTGAGCAATTTCTGTACAAATATTCTTACAGTAAATCTGGCAGGACGTGTATTAAGACCTTGCCCTTCTGCAATGTTAAATGATGCAAAGCACTGGAGTAATGTAATATCCATTGTGTCATATTAACCTCAATAATTTTAATTTGTAAGCAGTATTGCTGTGTTATAGGGTTGTTAGGAGAGACACAAATAAAACTGAGTAGTACATATAATAAGTCATGAAATACTTTATTTGCTTTAAACAAAACTGTATTAGGCATGATTTCAAATACTACTAAATGCATTAATATTCTACAATAAAGTACATAAAGTTGACACTTGGTAAGCTGTAAAATATGAATACTGCAGATCACACAAGTTATGATTCTCTGTCATAAAGCCTGTAATGGTAGCACAATGGCTTGAACAATTAAAAACCAAGTATGTTAAGATATGGAATTTGCTCATTATTATCTTAAATGTACAATAACTGGTCACTGGATGACATCAAAATCATCCAGGGAATCAGGAAAGTCCCCAGACATATCAATAAGCTTTGGTAGGGCAGTTTGGTTCTTGGGCTGAACTGTCGTGTGAGATTCTGCCACTGGTTGCACAGACGTCCGTGGGGCATGTGTGGTCGGAGGGTAGGTAGGAGCTTTGACAGGCTGCTGGGAAGTGGCCCAGGCTGTTGTGGACCCAATTGCAGGCGGTGGTGTGAGGGAAGGGGGTGTGGCTGCAGGACCTAAAGGCCTTGGGGCTCGGGGCTGAGGAATTGGGTGAAGTATCCTCTTTGTTTCTACCAGATCAGAGACAACTTGACATCAGATCTTTGCATGACTCCTGTACCACCATTTCTTTAATTATTACGACCCAGTCCTAAACACAGATTCAAAGTCAAAAATAATCAAAGATTAGGATTCAAATTTAAAGCAGGACATTTTCTGAAAAACTTCAGCAGGTCATTGTGTTAAGTACCTTTCACTTGTCCAAAGTCTTTGCTCTCACTCCACTTCACCAGGCCCAACACGGACACCTTGGCCTTACAACGATACCGGCCTGGGTTTGGAGGGACCACTACATATTTCTCAGAGGATGCCATGGTGAGCCGCTCGTCATCCTTGTAGAAGTAGACGTCTACTGGAGGAGCAGGAACATGGGCGTTGTACTGGAAATGGCAGATGAGCCTCATCAAATTGGCCGGAACCAGAGGATCCCTTGGCACCACCTCCAAAACTGGCTGTGTTAGAACCTCTGTGATGAGGCCACAGAAGAGGAAACATTACTGGAATAATGATAGAATAACAATACAACAGAGAGAATAATAGTGCAAACCCAATGTCCCGCACTGCATACTGAAAATTTGTTAGGATGACAGAGAAAAATCTGATGTGTACTCAGGCACACAACTTTTTAGTGACAATCAAAGCCAGCACACGAGCTCACCTAAGACAATGACATCAGCGGGCACCGAGATTACAGAGTGCGAACGTCTTCGTACATCCCAGGTCGCCCTGCAAGAATACGTTCCCCAATCCTTGACGGTGATGTTGGTCAGGTGGAAATGTGGGCTGGGGCCTTTCTGTCTCATAACTTCAACACCATCTCTGTACAGCAGCAATTCTCGAAGTTTAGGGTTGTCACGGACACGGCAAGTCAGACTCATGGTCTCTCCAACCAGGACAGGATGAGATGGGACCTGAAGGATAGCCCATCCCCCTGGGCAAATGGAGATGAAAGAAGAGACCTACGTCAAAATGTCATTCTGTGGTCATTGTCATATTGACAGTGATAAAATAGAGCAATGCTACTATACAGCTCAGGCTTACAATCAGGAGCAGCACAGGCAGAAACTCAGAGAATGAAGAGCAGGAATGCCTGATAGGGCAACCAAAGGAGGTCAGTACAGACGTTAAAGATGTTAAAATGTTAAGTCAGAGCTTACCATCCACATCTATCTCCATGGGGATGCTTTGGAGGGTATGAATGAGTCCTATGAGCGTGTCCCTCACCCCCTGGCAGTAATACTTCCCACTGTGTTTCACCTTCATGTTCCACAGGACGAGCTCGTCCCCCTGGAAGATCTTCTCACGTCCCCTGAACCACAGGTGCGTCCAGGTGGACCTGTCGTCCTCAGGCACGCTGCATCTCAGACGGACCGTTTCCCCGGAGAATATCCTGGAAGCCCCCTGCACCTGCTCTATCACAGCTTGGTACGGGGCCACAGAGGGAACTGCAGGAACATAATGTATGTCTGTTCTGTTTTGGGTTTTTTCCAGAGAGGGCTGTCCCAGAAAAATGTCCAAACCACTTAATATGCAACAATTTTAAATACTGATTCTGTCAGACTGCTTACATTACAACATCATTCATTGCTTATGTAAACTCACTCAAATCAACTTCCCACTTTTTTTTTTTTTTTTAAGCACACAACGCTTAAATGCCATCTGTTCATTAGCAACATGAATTAATGTAACAATATTAATGTCATATATGTAAAAAGCTTAACGCTATGTCATATGAGATTGTCTTTTAAATACTTTATATTTACAGTATGATTAAGAATAGTTGTTACATACCCGCTGATATAACAAGATGCGGTATTGTTGAAACAACTGAAAGAGGAAATATTAAAAAGATAAAATGAAATCATGGCGGTCAAGACTATTATAACAAACAGAAAGTGAAATTTGTGAAATAATGACAGTGAGCGGAGAGAGACTCACCAAGGAGGAAAAGGAGTGTGTCCATTTTGATCGTTCTGTTTTTGTGGACTGGGGTGTGAGTTTTATATTCCTGATAAGAAGGGAAGTGAAAATGACGGTTTCTCACAGTTCTTACAGGATATCCCCTTATCCTTAAATAACTAGCTTTGTTTCATTTCTGGGATAGTCCTAATGTGAACTACATCCGTTTTGTTTTGTTTTGTTTTTAATTAAGGCTGTTATTCATTGTGAATAAATGCAGTTTTATAGAATTTGATGATGAAGACAAAAGACTAGGGAGTGCTACTATACAGGGGAGCAGCTTGATTTGTCTTCCTGTTTGATGTTTATTCTTTTAATAAATCATTTTACTCTGCTCTTGATTTGTTTGGATTTCATCTTAATAAATTGACTGTGTTTGATTCAAGCTAATACTGATAATACCCAGCCCTGGCCGGCTTGGAGGGGGCTTTCCTCTCTGTGATCCCTCCCAAGATTTCTTGCATTTTTTCCCCTTTTTTTCCAGCTTCTTCAATTGTTTGGGACTTTTTTTGTTCTTGACCGTGGTGAGAGTTCAGATCAGGGGGTGTCATTTTTGATCACAAATAATTTTCTTGTTTTTTTTTTTTTACAAAGCAAATCTTTTCTCTATCTTAAATATGTTTTATGATAAAAAAAAAAAAATCGGGAAAAAATTGCGATAAGTAAGGCTAAGTAATATCATATCATAAATGTGACATAAGAAAATATATAACAAAACAGCCTGCTCACATTTTTTTTTTTTAATGTTAAATATTTCATTTCCACAGGCCCATTTCAGCTATACCTCTAGATTGCAATTCTGGATGACCATTTTATAACCACTGAAAATGTAAAAGGAAGTAAGATTATCAGGAAGTTAATGTTATTCTGAGAAATGAGGGGAAAATGCTGGTTACCACATCCTACTTAGAAGTTAGTCAGAGAAAGAAATACATTCACACACACCCACCAAAATACATGCTCGGGCAAAAGGTTGGAGCAAATTCCAAAACAGAGAAACAACTGACATGATATAGAGAAAATAAACAGGGCAGATGTATGAGCCTCTATAGTGAAGCATGGACTGGAGTCGAGGGCATTTTGGTATTGCTCAAGTAAGAACTGTGACTTCTTCAGTGTGACTTGATGAGCAAGTTTCATTTGCTCCAGCTGCCTCAGTAATCCTTACTCACGACATTTTAACATATCAGCAAAATTTAGAAACATGTTTCATTTCTTCATGAAACCACAAGTGGCAAAGTATTGGCTGAGCTGTAGTGACTCATTTATTTTAAGAGCCCAGAGACTGTGTTCAAAATGTAACAATGTGGGCACATTACCACTGGAAAGATACCGAAAGAAAATGCTGTTTTATAATATTAATAATAATATTATCCTGTCTTAATATGTCTCTATCATCTTTTATGGCAACTGTACAGTCTGAAACAAATATGATCTGTTGTTCACACGTTCTGTTTTCATCTTACTTTGTAAAACTTACTCTACAGTCACGTTAAAGCATGCGATGAAGAGAAACTACAGGGAAAAAAACCCATGTGTTTTGAGTTTTTAATTATTTATCAACACAAGCCCATGGATGCTAATAAAACAACACTGCCCCAATAAGTTACATTTAAATAAAAGACAGCATTGAGTTACTTACTCCCTTGTGATACAATAACCAACCTATAAGGTTACAAAGATGTTTCTTTTACTTCCAAGATACCTGATAAATGTATTCTGCATACAATGAAATATGCAGTTATTCAATCTATTATTGTTCAAACTTGTAATCAAAAGCCTTTTGAAAAACAAAAACAGCAGATGTATACCGACTCAAATGTTGCAAATGTAAATGAAAAAGATCAACGTCTAGTGTTTAGCAACAACAAAACTTTAGTTCAAAAGTATGGAGGAAAAAAAAAAAAACACAAGACATGTGCCCATCACCCATTTCTCAGAAATACCAAACTTCCAAACGTGTCACTTCCAAACATGTTTACAAGAGGATTGCCCAAGACACAGACACAGCTGAAAACGGTCTCTATTGGTGACAATCCACAACACTGTTTTCACCAAAGATTTCCATAGTTTGCAACCTACTCAACATTATCACTGCTTTAGTGACGGCACATTTTTCCTTCATTAAATACACATCTGCATTAAGATCACTTAAATCAAGCTAAAGAAAAGTGCTGCACTTAAATTAGTTTAAATCAAACGGGTAATACTGATTCTTTTGCACTGATTCAGCAGTAGACTTTAGGAATGATTTCATATCCAGAGATTAAGGAGAACAGCATTATCTTTGTCTTCTAACCCACTCACCCAACACACCTGACAAAGCAAAAAGCAAAATGATAATTCTTCTGTAAATAGATTATGTGGTGGACCTATGACATGCTCCTGATAAATAAAAACACCGAAAATGAGATTTCAACCAATTATTATCGAATCGTCTGAATTAATGTAACGTGTCTTTAAGACATCTATGTTCTGCATACAATGTTCTTTGACATAAACAGTACTGTAAATATTACAGAATAATGTCTCCTACTGCATCCAGAAGAATTCATACCTGACACTCCATAGAAAAATAAAATCACCTCTGTACATACAGCTTATGACTGGAGTGACAAGTCTGGCAGGAAGAGAGGCTACAGTATTTACACACAAGTGCAGGGCTGTACCCAACTTAAATATTTCCAGAGTCGGCCTTTCGATATGAACTGACTTCGACGAATCTTTGCCCCCCTCCCACATCACCCTCTGATGGAGTGTGCCATGAGGCTGCTTTCACCAGCACTGGACAGAGGTCCTCATTTGCCCTCCACCAGCTCAGTGGGCTTTTGTTTGGTACTGTAGGTACTGTCTCGATTTTACGCACTTGCATGTAAAATATTGTCATGTTGATTATGGGCAGAGTTGCTTCGGTACTGTCCTCTGCCTTTCTCCATTTTATTCAATTAATGGTGCATCTACCAGTTCTAAAGGATATAAAACCTAATAATTTTCCGTTTCCAATTGCAGTACATTTCCAGTGCATTTTTAAGGGAATGCGTCTTGTTTTACCGTCAGTGCTCCATAACTACCTAAAAAACAAAACAAGACTCTTCGGGTTTATGACTGGTGATTCAGGGGGCAGCCCTACTCTCTGCTGTAATAAAATTAACAAATGGACATGTCCATGCAAGTTATCCCACATGCACATACAAACGCAATTATCATGACCTGCACCCAAAACAACCAAACACACACACACACACGCACACAAACACACACACATTCTGTTGCACTACTGAAATTTCCCACACTATGTAGGACAGTGGAATAGTTACTAGAGTTCAAATCACTAGCATGAACTGTAGGGTTATTTCCTCAAGGTTTACAAGAATTCAGGTTGCTTCATCTCCTTCACCCAAAATGTATCTTACGTTGCTGAAAAGTCCTAGAATAGAAAAAAAATGGACAAGTTGCTAAACTCTTCTCCTTCATTTTTTTTTTTTTTTTTTTTTTTTTTAAATCAGTCGATACCAAGCATTTTTCACTACTGCCCTAAACAGGGTTGACTCACATTTCCTCAAAAATGTAGGGTTATTAGACTTCTTGGAGGAGATGCTTCTTAAAAGTAGGGCATTTTGCAATTCACATTTAGCCCTGTGACATTTGAAATAATGTTTTTAGTGAGTATTTTGAGATTTTTTGCGATCTTTTTCTTCATTAAAAATGAAACTGTGTGTTTATATTAAACCAAATGGGAAGATGTGTATGGAAACTGTATTTTTAAAACAGCATTTTATATGATTTTTAAACTGTGGTGCTTTGAATTATATAATATCTTATATCTATTTTGTAGATTTTGTAGAGAACCAAGCCAAATCACTGAACACTGTCTGTGTAAATCATATGACTAATTAACCTGTGTATTTAAGGAAAGGTGAATCAATCAACCCTGTGCAGCACCCTGCTGGAGACAGCAGTCGGAAACATTTGGTGTTGACTAATTAAAAAAATGGAGGGCTGAGTGAGTTGCCCATTTGTTCTTTCATGAACTTTGCTCTGCAAGTCTGCCCCTCACGTGTGCGCAATTTTCTATATTAAATACTTGATAAGTCCTAAATGACACAAATATGTTTAAAATTGCATCCTGACATTTATACCAACAGTATAAATGAGAGAGCAACGACAAAGGAGAATAAGGACTGAGGTACTCAAGATGCCACACTGTGTGACCAACACAAATGTCTGGAGTGGAACTGAGACCCATGTCAGAGGGCTGCTGTATGTGCATATGGACAGGAAGCTTGAACAACAGGGGAAAGGGAGAGGAGGAGTAAAGCATCCAGAGGGTTTTAGGTCTAAGATCTTCATATCACCCAGCAAACACCTGTGGTTGGAGTGGCGGTGGCAGAAGGTCATTTTCAACATTATCAGAGTCAATTGCTGACGCTGCTGCAGGCGTCCCAGTAGCCGCGGCCGTGGAGGAGGTTTGTGTCTCCAGTGGAAATCTCTGCAGAACATCCTGCACCTTGTGTTCCACTCCGTCCGTCCAGTCGATCAGGTCGCTCTCCAGCTGGCGAGCTTCCTCCATGACCCGCTCCTGCCGCACCCCCAGGCCTGTGAGCAGGTCCAGCCGTTTGTGGACCTGGTTGAGGGCTGCACTGCCCGAGGAGGACGAGGAAGCTCCGGAGGCCTGGGACCTCTGGGGGGACGCCTGGCCGGACATGTAGAGCTCAAAGTCTTCGGAGCTCAGGTTCAGAGACTGGGCATCAAGCTTCTCTATGAAGGCCACCGCGCAGCACTGCAGAGAGGAAGTGAGGGGGCTCATTAAAGGAAACTTACACCCTAAGATGACAATACACTGGAACACATCATCAGTCTGTTATTTTGTGATGACATGTTGTGATTTACCTCCTGAAGGATATACTGATCTCCTTTAAACTTTTAAAGACACTTAATTTTAAAACACCCTCCTTCTGTTCTCCTCCAACTGTTTTGATTAACTATGTCATTTAGTATGTATCCAGGTTTTACTGTTCCTGCCTGACTTTAAATCTCCCTGTTTTTGTCTGTAAATTTTTTGTGTCTGTGCCTGTTTCTCTGACATTTTTGTCTATTGTACTTGGCTCTACTGTATTCTGTGATCTCTACATCTTTTGTAAACTAGAAGAGCCAGGCCTGTGTTCGCCAGACCCCGTCCCTAGAGATTTCTATAAAGATCGAATTAACAACTAATTAAAACTACCAAATTTTCATACAAGGTCTATGCATGTGCCAAATGACAAGACCTTAAACATGATTTAGAACTTATTTTGTCTAAATCAATTAATAAATTGAATAGGGCTGTAACAGTGCGCAAAATTCACAGTTTGGTTCGATATGATACAGAGGTGTCACGGTTCAGTTCATTTTTGATACAGCAAAAAAGTATAAATTCCAGATAAATTCCTTTGATTTTTTAAAAATGTACTTGGCTCTACTGTGTTCTGTGATCTCTACATCATTTGTAAACTATAATCATTTTGTAAACTATCCATCATTGTTCAAACTAAATATAGTTTGAACAATGATGGAGGTATACCTGTCCCATATTGTGAGGTGTCTTCTTAGCAGTATGTAAAACAAAAACACTAACAGCTCCTTATTAAAACTAACATCATAAAGTATGATCTACTTGATGATGATGATGATAACTGTGGCAGTGACTTCCCATTCAATGGTAAGGTAACAGTTAGTTAGCTTTGTGGAGCCCTTGACATCCAGTTGTCTGCAGTCAGAGCAACAGCAGCCACTTCAGACAACTCATTCTCTATTTGGGCTTTCGTTTGTTTTGTTTTTTGGTACAAAACAAGAATTATGGTCTGGCTGAAATGGGCTGGTGAAGGAACAGTGTACTGAGGCTCAATGACACTAAGCATGATGTGACAGCCTGCGTTTTCCACTACAGAGTAGGCTCTCAAATCCACAGCTATAAATGTACGTTGCACTATAAATGTGCCCTGTTTGAGTCAGTCGGGAATGGCTGCGCCTGCAGGAATGCTGCGGTGATAGTTTGCAGCATGTGTGTTGGTCCATGTTTTTGTTTCGTTCCACCTGTTGACACACTGGGCTGATGTCAGTGTAAATGAGCTGTCCCGTTTGGAGGATTTTCTGTCTCTGCTATGGTAATGGAATTACTGACCATATTATAACAAGTTAGCTTAGCTTAGTGTGCCTCTCAGCGTGCCTCACTGGAGTTGCACTGTGGTGTTTTTCTCTGGGGATGGGAGGGGCAAAAAGCACGCTGCCTGTTACGTCGTGTTGGCTGCCATGTTGAGCACAATGGCTGAGTTCTCTGTGTACATCCATGTACTGACAACATTATTTTGGTTGGTGATGTGTACCAAACCAAAAGCCTCATACCAAATGGTTCAATATGAATACGTGTATTGTTACACCCCTGATATTGAATCATCTGCAGACGTCCTAGCAGGGTTTTCAGTGACAGGCCGGTAAGGTAACCATGTACACTTCATTGTTCAGTCACAACAATTACAGAATAGATTCAAGAGTTACTGTGCAGCATTTCCCCTGTATTCATTTAGCAGTGGTGCAGCACAACAGCAGGGAAATTACCACCACTGCAAGAGTAACTGTGAAATCAAAATAAACACTGCAATTGTGTCTTACTATTACATAAAACTAAAAAAGTACAATCCTGTGTTTTACAAGTAATGATTACATTATGATAACATTTTTAGTACTTGAACCTCAACTTGAATTGTAACTTAGTTGGCAGATATGGGACAAATGTAGAATTAGTACACAGGCAGATTGTGAACTCTGACTGAAATCAAATTATGAGAAAAAATCAAGAGTAATGAAACTTGGAGAGAACAGTGGGTGAGGGGTTTAAAAATTTGGAGCTTCCCAGGAAAATTAGGAGGGTTGGCAAAACGGCACGTACACACACTCAAGTTATGACACATTTGCATGTGTGTACACACTCACTGCCTCACCAGGTTAGTGAAGTAGTATCCATCCTCTCCAGTCATGAGCCTGCTGGGGTTGCAGAAGCGAGTGATGTACTGGATATTGGACTGCAGTCGTGGAGGGTTTGCCTTCAGCACAATGTAGATGAGTGTGGGGAGGAAGTCGTCCGCAGATGCCGCCTCTCTCTTGGTGGCCTTGATGGCATTGAAGATGTGTTTGCTGCAGCGTGTGATGCATGCCAACTTGTCTTTGGGCACACGCTTTGAGTCCATCTCAATCACATCTGGGATGCAGAGATTTGAGCGGTTAGATACACTCTGACTTTGCAAATCATGTGTTGGATCTCTCTATGCTCAGGATAATTAGCACTAGGGGATGTTCTTTCTTTGATTTATTTATTTATTTTTTTAATTATTTAGTATGAAACCCACCTGTGATGGCTTTGACAACACTATCAGAAACCTCAGGGATCTCCTCATCCACAGGAACGCACAACATCTCAATGGTGACCCAGTGTAAGGCCCTGTAGGGGCACACAGTTAGGATTAGTTTAATGAACTTTCAGATGCAATCCATTTACTTGCAATAGATTTGAGTACTTGAAAATGCAGCCTGCAATATCATAAACTCTGATGTGTGTACCTGATTCTCTTTTGAATGGCCAGGTCTTTCTTCTCATCATCTGTGGTCTCGGGACAAAAGACTTCCTCATAGAGACGAGTCATCATGTATTTCTCTACTTCATCCATAACACACTCTACACGGTCCATCGAACCTACAGTCAACACATGCACACAAACACACATACATACAGGGGGCAAATGCATTACACACTGTATTTTACGGATGTCACAAGAATCAACAATTTAGTACAAAATAAATACCACAACAACTGGTGTCTGGTGCATGCACATGGTTAGATGTATTAGAAATAGCTGGAGGAGATTAGAGAACTTTATTAATCCCCAAAGGGGGAAACTCATGTGCCACCAAATCAGTGCGTACACATTTGGTGGCAAAACTGAGAGAGAGGTGGTGAAATTTTCCATAATAAAACTGGCAGTCATGCCCACTCTGCTTGTCTGCTCATCTGTCTGATTTGCAGTAAACACAGTGATGACATATCCCACTACAATTTAACTGGCCAGTGTGACAAACTGGCTTGCAGTACCCCCTCACACTTCAAGAGCAATGACAAATATTTAATCATTTCACTACTTATTGTCAAATAAACTACACTAAAACTTTAAATATGTCAGAAATTGGTCTGAACATCCCAGACTGCATCGAAACATCAAGATGTGCTGATCTTCTCAGACTATGTGAGCAATGACACACTGTTTACACTCCAATCTTAACTATTTGTCTGGGAATGTCTGGGACTCTTGCCTAAGAGGAAAGCAGTACCTTTGAATTGGGTCTGGAGGCGCTCTGAGAGGCTCTGGTAAAAGTCCTGGGCACATTCTGACAGCTCATCAGGACCTTGGTCCTGGAGAGAAGGGATAAAAATCAAGTCCAATTTAGTTAAACCCCTCCAGCTAAAAGTATTGTTATGATAAATGTGTTAATTAGCGGAAAATACGCCAGTCTTCTATCTCATATACAACACTTTACTGTCTATCAATATACAAGAATAAATAAGAACACTTGTATCCTACAAAAGCAGCTGACCCACAAACACATCAGGTATTATGGGTAAACCTCTGTAGCTCACCTTCTTGTAGGCCATGCTCTCCGTGAAGGCGCGGCACTGTTTGAAGATCTCCCTGCCATGCTTCAGAGGTTTGAGAAAGTCAATGAACTCTCGTGTGGCACGGTCGGTGTCCACAGTGGGCCGGTTCGCTGAGGAGCTGGAGCTAGGACTGGGAGTGGACTGACTCTCAAAGGGACCAGAATCTGGAAGAAGACAGTTGATGATACTGTGTTAATTATAAGTTAACACATCCAGAATTTTCTCTAGCCATGTCCCTGTCAAATAAGTACGGGTAGCTATTATCTGCACTGGTATCTATCACTTCGGTTAGACAGAAATTTGTGTGGGTTGTCAAGTCACAAAAGTAAAAATGTGGATGAAATGAAAGCACATCATAAAGGCAAAGGACAAAGTAAATCACTGGGACTATTTCATATTAAAGCTGTGGTGAAGTTTTTTTCTCTTAATAATAAAGTGGACCCTCATAACTACTTCTGCAAAAACAAACACCAAGAAAATCTTCCAGACAATATTTCAATAATATGCATTAAGCCAAAAGACGAAAAAAAAAAAAAAAAAAAAAAAAGAGCAGGAAATGGCAGTTGATAGTAACACATTTACCTCTAAATCCAAGGTTAGTAACACCCTAAATTAACTGTGCCACCACAATATGCATTATCAGATCTTGGGGTGGGGGCAAACAAATCCAATTTCATAAAACGATGTCAATACTGGATCACTGCTAGTAATTCTTTCACCTCTGACACCCAAATAGTATGTACCTCTTTTGGGTGGTGTCTTTGTGGAAGGAGAAAAAAACTTTGTGACTGTATTGACTTTGCTGGACTTCTCCTTGTTTTTTCTGTCCTCAAACTTGCTCAAGGGTGTAGCGGTGGGTTGTGGCTGTGCCTTCTGGTGTCTGCTTGCATACGCTTCTTCTTCCTCTCTCTGCAGCCTGGGAGAGAATGACCGTAAGACTATTATGACATACCCTTACCGCATGACCAATGGAGGGACAGACAATGACAAGCAATATAGAGAGAACAAAAGAAACAGTACGGACCATAGTCATACAAAGATCAGCACAGAAGATTATGATAGAGACACCGACAGGGACAAACCTCTCTGCAAGTGCCCAGTCTTCTTGTATCTGTTTCTGTCGGTCTCGCTGATTTTCCTCTCGCCAGCATTTTGAGCACAAGCCCTTCCAGGCTGTGTTGCCATAAAAACCACAGCCTTTCTTGCACAGCAGTTCAGACTGGTCCAGATGGATGCCACGGCGCTCCAACCGGTGGCTCATCGTCCCTCTCTCAAGGTAGGAATACTGCTGAGAAAATCACAAGACCAGGGTTGGAAAAGTAAAAATGACAAATGCCAGAAACACGTTGATTAAAGGGAGATCAATCGGCGTTTTCATATGCACCAATAAACACATTTCTGCAGTGAACCCACGTCTAGATGCTATTTAATATTAAATCTACCAGACTTTCTTAACGTTATCATCAGTCAACAGAGGTGCGGCAGTTTGGCTGGGCTACATGTCCTTCGGGACCTAATTTAGCTTACTACTTGAAGGTTACAACGTGTTTACATAAACCAAACAGCAAATCTAACGCCAGTGTCAGCTCCTTCAGTGTGTGGCTATTCCCAATGATGTGTTGGGGCTGACACATTTGGTCAAAGTCCACGATTTCTGGGCAGCTCAAGCGCAGTCTCCAGCTCTGACCTAACGATTTAGCAGACGTTAGCTAACACTGGCTAACAGCTGCCGCTAGCTAACCGTGATGGACAGACAGTGCAACGACTTCATAAATAACTCTCTCATGTAAAAAGCTGGCGTCTGCTTTACTCCCCACCATATCGACATTATGGTGGCTAATGTTGTTATGGGTATGCCAGGCTGGAGTTGCTGGTCCATCCCGAACAACCCCAGCGGACCAGTTAGCATAGCGTTAGCTCCCAGCGGCTCGGTTTAGCTACGTTAGCTAGCTGCGTGACGCTACCTAGCCAACCTAAGTAGATGGTCGTGTTGGTGAGAAGTGTCTGTGTTAGCTATTTCAATTCTACTTCACATACAATCTCATTCGCAACGTCAACGGGCCGTCGGGTAATGTTATCTTCGCTCCAGCTTCAGTGTCCGTGCTTGATGTTTATGTTAGCTTCGTTTCACAGCCATTTTGTTTTTCCTGTGTTGTTCTTCTTCCAGTACATTGGGGGCGCCTCGCAAATCAAATGAAGGGCTTTGTCGCCACCTGGCGGTCGAAATATCACCAGTCATAAAGTGTGGCGTTTCTTTTGTGTGTGTGTGTGTGTGTGTGTGTGTGTGTGTGTGTGTGTGTTCAAGATTCAAGATTCGAGATACTTTATTGTCAATTCTGCAGTAATGTGCCAGACATATAGAGAATCATAAAAAAAAGTTTCACTCTGACCTTATCCACGGTGCAAACAGTACAAAAAGTTAAGTATAAAAAACACAATTAAATAGTGCAAAATGAAAAAAAAATGCTTTAAAGAGCAATACAAAAAGCAATATAGAAACAATATTAAATAATAGGATGCAACAAAGCCTGCAGATGAAGTATAGGCGTTGCTGGGCTTTCCTTGCCAGTGATGTTGTGTTGGTCTTCCAGGAGAGATCCTCACAGATGTGCACCCCCAAGAATCTGGTGCTGCTCACCCTTTCTGCTGCAACACCGTTGATGGTCAGTGGGGGAGATTGTGTGTGACCTCTCCTGAAATCAAGAATAATCTCCTTGGTCTTACTCACATTCAGGAGGAGATTGTTCTCTCTGCACCAGATGGCAAGCTGGCTGACCTCCATCCTGTAGTTGGTCTCATCGTAATTTGAGATGAGACCCATCACAGTTGTGTCGTCCGCAAACTTCACTATGTGGTTGGTCCTGAATGCTGGTTTGCAGTCATGGGTCAGCAAGGTGAAGAGCAGGGGGCTCAGCACGCATCCCTGTGGGGCCCCTGTGCTGAGTGTGATGGTGCTTGAGGTGTTGTTGCCGACTCGTGCTGCTTGTGGCCTCTAACTGAGAAAGTCCAGCAACCAATTACACAGGGAGGTGTTGAGCCCCAGCCGGTCTAGTTTGATGATGAGCATTGTGGGATGATGGTGTTGAATGCTGAACAAATCGTGCAAAGAAGTTGTTTAAGTTGCTCAGCAAAGAGATGTCACTGGCACAGGTCTGTGGCAGAGATTTGTAGTCTGTGATGAGTGCGGTGTGTGTGTGTGTGTGTGTGTGTATTGCAGTTGTCTGACCCAACTGCTCTGTGCTCAGGGAGCGAGAGCGACATGAGAAAGAGCGGGATGAATGGGAACGACAGTATGGACGGCAGAGCCACTCACCCTCCTCATCCAAATATGGTAAGAGTCGAGAGTTGAGCAGAGAGATGTCACTGGCACAGGTCTGTGGCAGAGATTTGTAGTCTGTGATGAGTGTGGTGTGTGTGTTTGTGTGTGTGTGTGTGTGTTTTGCAGCCCAGTCTTCTATGTCAGGGTAATATAATAGCAGTCCTGTAATGTTTATATATACATAGCCAAGATAAACCTATAAATTGCTATGGTTTTTGTATTTCGTCCTTCTAAAACAAAGCTTGGTACGGTGTCCATCAGTAAACACTGGCACGTTTGGAAAAGATGAGCCATGAAGCTGAAGACAGAAGTCTGCAAATGAAATGACATAATAAAATAAAATAAAATAACATAACATAAAATAAAATGAAATAAAATAAAATGAAATAAAATAAAATAAAATAAAATAAAATAAAGCCACGTTGTGCTAATGCGATGGGTTTCATTGGGCTTAGCTTTGTGGACTGAGCTGTCCAGTAATCAGCAGCAGTGGTGACTCATGAAAGAAAGCTTATCACGTTAGACTGCGGGTTTTTCAAGAAGTTTAGTCATTTCCTCTGGAGGATACATGGAGTCAAGATCACACTGTGATCATTTAGCATTTGTGTACAGTAGCTTTGCGGTGCACACGTTATCTTATGAATAATTTTTAGGACAAGTTGAACGGCGATGATGAAACCTTGGGTCATGTTCTGTGTATGGCAGGCCACCCCCAGGCCCGGTTTAACAGATACGGACTGACCGTGACGTCGACATACTTGTGTGCGTGTCAGCATTATTTATTTATTTATTTACTTGCAATAAGGTAAACACAATATACACTCGCGACCTGTCTTATATGTATCAGTAACACCATGTGTCGCTAATGTGTAACAAATCAAGTTATCAAATTTCATATCAAGTTTTCTCCACAGAGTAACTCTTAATTTTGCACTCGCTCGGTTTAACTGCATATTTCCGGAAAACGGGTTTACTCCCGCCCATTTAAGTGTAACGTATGCCATGTACTTACACACACACACACACACACACACACACACACACACACACAGGAAAGTAGCCTAGTGATCGTGCGACAATCTGCGATACACTTGTGAAGAATGGCAGGTAAGACCTAAATTATTTAATTACATATGCAGCAATTTAAGTTCTTTTTACAGCAAACTCCGAGGCAAACACTTTGATAACTAAACGCTTAAAACAAAAACACACACACGCGCACGCACACATACACATACACACAACTGCAAGGCGTGTTGGTTTCATTTTGTCAGTGTTGGGTCGTTTCCATAAACCAAAGGCAAATCAAATCACAATTATTCACAAAAAATTGATAGTTTCTTCTTCTTTTTATGTGAAGCCAACTTAGTCACCTCACAGAAGTGAACACTTGAGATTAAATGACCAACTTTGAAATGCTATAGCCTACATTGTCCAGTTCAGTGAACATAATACATCATAAAATGAAGACACTGTATTTTTTAATGTCTTATTCACCTGTTATGCTTTTCAAGAGCTGTAGTGGAGGGAAGGCCTTTGAGATGTGATCATTACAAGCACTGAAGAGTGATCTCATTATAGTCGTCTCATTTGTATTTATGCCTCATCTTTTTCTCTCTGTAGCTCAGCGGCTTTTCAATGTCAGGCGTCAGTTTGTGGATGGTGTGACAGCCCCAGTTATAAAGGATCTCCTGAATGACCTTTTAGCCGATGGAGTCTTGAATGAAAGAGAGCGAGACTCTGTGTTGGAGGAGAGGCGTGCCAGAGCAGACCAGGCAGAATGTCTGATAGACATGGTGAGGAAGAAAGGAGACGAAGCCAGTCAAAAGCTGATCGATCACCTGAAGACCAGAGACTCTAAACTTCACCCTGTTCTGTTTCCATCCGCTGACCAAGAGGCTGGTGAGTTCACATCCTCCAGTAAAGCTGGTCAGGCCTTTATTGTTTGTTAGTGCATAACTTTGACGTGCTAATACTCACAGAGTGCTGCACAAATGGCCATGTGTACACTGACCTGCCGTCAGCAGCACTGACCCTCTGCTTTACTTTCTCCAGCTGCTGCAGAGCTCCAGTTCCCGAACCTCAAATGAGCAGAATCGTCTTCATTAAATTACATGGAAATAGAGAACCTGAAGAAGTATGGAGGTCCCCCCTAATCAAACGATTCTAAAAGTCAAAATACATAACAGATTCCTGATATCTGAATTAATCGGGAGGTCTCCTTACCTCCTAACCCAATCCCTGGAAGAAGAGATTAAATTGAAATATATCTGCTGGTTTGTACATAAAAAAAAAAAAATTTGACTTGGCCTGTGAGACAACCTTAATGAAATAAGAGACACAATGGCAACATGTACAATTGTATAAGAGACACACTGACAATATGTATAATTGTGTAATACTTTATCAGCATTTTGATGATTCTTGTGAACACTGCCTGGAAGCTAGATACAGTGCCCATCGGTAATCACTGGCCCCGTGGAAAAGATGAGCCATGAAGCTGCAGAGAAGTTTTCAAATTAAATGACCTTTTTATAATTTGTATTATTATTATTATTTGCACAATTTCACCACTATTCCTAGCCTTATTAATTGGGGTCCAGTGCATGAAAGTCTATCCCATGGCTCAGACAAGCTCTGAATGTCATGTGATGTAACTATGATCGCAGAATTATCCTGGTATAGCTGTACACCATACTGAAGCTCACTGAACTGCTAACTCAGATTGATAAAATAAGCTATCCTTGTGTCTTATGTTTATTGATGTGATTTGTTTTCTGAACGTCTGAGCCAGAGCTGACAGCCTTCCCATTTGCCTGCTGTTGCTCAGATCGCTGTTATTTGTTATTTGGTAATGTTCCACTTATTGCGCCTTTTGGCAAAATGCAGGCTTCAGGTACCATCAAACAGTTTACAGATTTATTTGTTGAAGGGTCACTCTGAACTGTGATGTTTTGTACTGTACATTCAAACAATTAACATATTTTGTCAAAAATGTTTACAGCTGTTGGTGTCCTTATCAAAAACTAATTCACTTACAGAATTGTACATTTTAAGTTCCTGTATGTAACTTGTGTATCTGCCAATGTCAAATAAGGTTGAACTAGCATTGAAGGCCAAAATTTAAAGTCAAAATGAACGTGATATCTTTGACAGAATTTCCCAGATAAACATGATACCAAGGTAATGTTAACAATGTTTAAAAAAAAAACAAACAAAAAAAAACAAAAAAAACAAACATGAAGTACTTGGCAAGCTATTTTAATGAAATTCATTGTCATTTTCCCCTGAAATAATATTCCAAATTAAATTTGTGATGTACTTCAAATAAACTTCTTCAATAGAATTTGCATGCCCTCTTGAAATTTGTTGATTTCCCTAAGTATTACACTACCATGATTACATAGCACAGCTGAACTAATGCTCCAAACTCTACAAACGCTGGCACCAACTATAGACTGTATAAAACATGCAGTCTGTGGTTGGAACTAGGTGCCCGCTTCGCTGCTAAAATAACACAAGGGACGATTCCTTATATTCTGGTAAAAGTCACCTTACATTTGCTAATGTTACTCTAACACTACCTAGCACTTTACTGCATCAACAGGTTTCAAAGCACTCTGAACCACTTAGTTACAGGGGCATTTTA